>NW_027100725.1:3991897-3994397 GCF_040412425.1 Macrobrachium rosenbergii
ACTGCAAGTTTTGTCTGCATATATGAAAATTTCCACTCCCTCTGGGAGGGTGATTGTGGCTATATTTTCCATTAGTACATTGAAGAGGAAGGGGTTTGTATTCCTCCTGTGGTGTTCCATTTTCTTTTGAGAAAATCTGAGCTTGCACCTTGGAAGGTGACTCTGGCTTGTCTGTTTTGCATGTATCCTTTGACCCATGCTAACAGGTTCTTTTTAACTCTTTTGTCCACCAAGGTTAGCAAGGATGATGGCTGCACTGGCTAGGGGTGGGCATTTTTCTAAATCGAGAAAAACTACACTTGACTTTCTGTTGTTTATTGTTGCCATTACATCTGCCAGGCATTCTTGTGTGCCTATTCCTTCTTTGTAACCATATAGTCGATGATGTAGAGGTCCTGTTTTCCATATGAGTCTGTTTAGTACCATTCTCTCTGCAGTCTTTTCTGAGCAGCTGATGAGAGAGATGGGCCTGTAGGAGTTTGGTTCCTTGGGTTTGGGAATTGGTTGTGTGTTTTGTTGATTCCATTGTGTGGGTCTGACTTGCTCAGTGTATGTTCTGTTGATTATGCAGATGTTCTTCCTGGCTGCTGTGCCCATATTTTTCAGCATGCTGTATGTGATCATGTCTG
The DNA here is from genome assembly GCF_040412425.1 of Macrobrachium rosenbergii. NCBI lineage: Eukaryota > Metazoa > Arthropoda > Malacostraca > Decapoda > Palaemonidae > Macrobrachium > Macrobrachium rosenbergii. The sequence goes on from NW_027100725.1 coordinate 3,992,527, forward strand.
ATCCTGGAGCTGTGTTCTTTCCTTTTTGGAGGGCTTTGTTCAGCCATTCATTGTGAATGGGGTGTCAGTGTCTGTCAGGCTCATTGCACACTGTGTTGATAACTCAGCCATCTCCTGATCTAATGTCACCTGCCTTTCCCTTGTGGTGGCAGATTGTTGTCAGTTCTGGTGTTGTCAGCAAAATGTTGTCGCTCTGTTCGCCTCTGCCTGTGGGTTGGGATGATGTGCTTGTGGTGGTCTGGTCTTTCCTGATACCTTGTTGAACCACCACCATATTTTTCACTATTGGGGTTAGAAGGGTATTGAGAGCACCACATCAGCCAGGCTTACTTTACTTCTCTGGCTGTTTGGGTTGCATGATTCATTACATCTCTTAAGACAGTATGTAGTTCATCTGTGGGTTGTTTCCTGAAGAGCTTCCTTGTTCTGTTAACTCTCGAATTCATTTCCTTTATTCTTGAGTTGTAGTACCAGCTGTCTTTGTGGGGTTTTGTTTGTACCAAAGGTTCTCTTTCTTTGGCATGGAAGCATTTGCTGCACTGTGTAGCTCTTTTCAAAGTCCTCTTGCAGTTGGTTATGTTTTGGTAGACTGGGTCATTAGTTTGTACTGTGTTGCCCTTGTCATATGGTTTTCAAACACTAACCAGTTGGCCAGATTTCTGGTCTTCAACCTGCTGGATGAGGTGGTGGTGTCAATTTTTGTTATCCATATTGTTAGTTTCTGTTGCAAAGTGATCACTGGCCAATATTGGGTGCAATTTCCATGTGCAGTTTTCCTGTAGATTTTTGGAGTAAAAGCTCAAGTCATTAGCCTTCCGCCTTGGAATGTTGCTTCATTGACATCATTTAGCAGCTTCACTTCAGGAAATTCTTCCATTAGCAGATTTATGTGCCTGCCTGCTACATTTGTATGTTGCTGTGAGTGTAGACACAGGTGATGGGCATTAAAATCTCCCACTGAAGAAGGTGTTTTTCGCTTGTGGCTGCACTGAAAAGGTTTTCTCCTTCAAAGGTTTTGTTATGGCCTTTGTATATGTTGTCACAATTAGGAAGGTATTTGCTAGTCTTATAAGGACACTTAGCATTTCTATCCCTTGTTCACAGTTTATATTTCTTGTTTGTTCAGAGGAATCTGTTGCTTTGATAAAGTTTGATTAGCCCTCTGTTTTCATTTGTGTGTGGGGTTTTAAAAACACTTTTCATATCCCTGGAATGTGAATTTGAAGAAGGTTTCTCTTACTAGAGTTTCTTGTAGGAGGATGACATCATGCCCTTCTGATAGCACTTGTGATTGCAGGAGGGCTTTATTTTGTGTTGGCACTGTTTATGTTCCATTGAAGGATTTTGAGATTGTTCTGTAGTGTATTCCTGCAGTTTTGGTTGTCTCTATTATTTGTATTGTGTTCAGCCAAATGTTGGTGGATGGGTCCACTCAATATATAGTTGGGGGCCAGCAGGGGGTAGGCCTCTTGCTGAATTTTGATTGGCTGGGGCAGGGTGCTGGTCTCCCATTCGCTGATGAGAGTTTTCTTCCAGCCAACTTTTCAGGCATGAAGGTCACGCTGATGCTGCTGCTGCAGCCTCTCTCGCTGACCGGCGGGGAAGAGGCGGTGTGTGACGCTGCGTCTATTCTCATTGGTGACGGGATTGTTCGTCTGATCTGATGTTTCTAGGGTGGGGGTGTTGCTCGTTCTGGTGTCTGTCGCAGGTCTTGGTATTATTGTCCTTCTTATATCTGTAGGAAGAAAGAGCACTTCCTGTGTCGTATTGAGAGAGGGAGGGAGGGCTTCTCTTGCTGGATGAGGAGCGCCTCTAGTAGTCGTAGACGTCGCGAGTCTGGGTTCTCCCAATTATCGAGGTGTTTTTGATAA
>NW_027100725.1:3999397-4051897 GCF_040412425.1 Macrobrachium rosenbergii
CGTTACCCCTCCCGATGCAGTAGCAGAGAAAAAGCAATAATTTGAAAAATAGAGAGCACTCTATACAAATTAAATGCAGCTGATGCAGCAATTTCATTTAACATTACCTGCCTAAAAGAGGGTTTCTCCCGAAATAATAATAATAATAATAATAATAATAATAATAATAATAATAATAATAATAATAATAATAATAATAATAATAATAATAATAATAATGTCTTTTCTATGAATCATATTAATTAGAGTGAACCTGATTGATTGATTCCCATCTATCTATAGAGTCAAAGCACAACTCACCTTCTTTATTATCTCTTCTCTCCTCTTCTACTTCTTCTTTCTTCTTCTTCCTTTTCTTCTTCTTACTATTTATGTTCACACACTCAATTCAATAAATGCACTTTCTGCTGAGTCCCAGAATTTAATTAAGGCGTATTATCTCTGTCACTGAGTAACGCGTACTAATTGGAGTGGCTGAGAGAGAGAGAGAGAGAGAGAGAGAGAGAGAGAGAGAGAGAGAGAGAGAGAGAGAGAGAGAGAGAGAGAGAGCGAGCTGTGAAGGATATTGCATCACTTCCTGAGAGAGAGAGAGAGAGAGAGAGAGTGAGTATGTGAAATCATACACACACACACACACACAGATTTTATATAGTATATATATATATATATATATATATATATATATATATATATATATATATATATATATATATATATATATATATATATATATATATATATATATATGGGTTGTATAAATATATATATATATATATATATATATATATATATATATATATATATATATATATATAAATATATATATCATATGAATATATATATATATATATAAATATAAGTTCTCTGTGTGAATGTGTGTGTGTGTGCTATATTCTGCACAAGGTACCTCAATGGGTTGTTTCATGAGAGAGAGAGAGAGAGAGAGAGAGAGAGAGAGAGAGAGGTGCTGTCGCAAAGAAGATAATTATTTTCAAAATTGTTTCTTCATTGTTACTGAACTGCTGCAAACACACACACGGCAAAACAACATCAACAAAAGAGTGAATTGTGTTTCCTGTTTCTTCTTCTTCTTCTTCTTCTTCTTCTTCTTCTTCTTCTTCTTCTTCTTATTATTATTATTATTATTATTATTATTATTATTATTATTATTATTATTATTATTATTATTATTATTATTATTATACCGTTATACAGACTGAGAGAGAGAGAGAGAGAGAGAGAGAGAGAGAGAGAGAGAGAGAGAGAGAGAGAGAGAGAGAGAGAAACTTCAAAGAAATCACGTATAATCGTTTCAAAAGTAGCTGTCACAAAGGCGTAACCCAACAGAGTAAGAGAGAGAGAGAAAGCAGCCGTATGGAGTAATACAAAAGGTTCAATTTACCTTGAAGTCTTAATTATCCAAGTCAGTTCACAGCGCACTTTTTCATATTTAATATTATTTTTATATTTTATTTACGTGATGGGAGTTATCATTATATATTGAAATAAAGAGGAATAACTGCTGAATAAAATTGTATATAATAAAATATATAAAATCGACTGTAAATACGAGAAAAAAGGGGAAAGTGATAAGAAAATACATATTTGTAATTGAAACAGACACATTTCGAGAAGTTATTGTGGTTATCAGAATTCCTTATATATCTGGTATGAAGTGACAAGTATATTCTATACATATGTATATATATATATGTATACTGTATTATGTATACATCATGAAGTATTATAGTAAAGTTACTTCATAAAGTGTCAAGCTTGAAATTTTAACTCAGAAACTTATAATCAAGTCCCAGTTCACCTCACTTGTCGGGGGTGAGTGTGTTCTGGGCGTCTGGGGGTCGTGGCTACCGGACGTCGCTCAGCCAATGAGAATATAGCACCTCATGGAGCTGTGTTCTGATTGGCTGGTAGTTTGGAGTGCTTAGAGTAACTGTACATAAACAAACATACCGGATGTGTTCTATCCGTCTTGGGGAGAGGCTACAGGACGTCGCTCAGCCAATGAGAACGTAGTGGTCTCTAGCTCTGCGTTCTGATTGGCTGATGCTGACGCCTAACCAGAGTGACAGGATGTAAACAATCTTGATTCTGTCAGTTGCCACTACTTGCTGATTTCTCGTAAACATTCAATCTGTCGTCAGTGATATTTTTAGGTTTTATTATTTGGTTCTGTATGATCTATGCACATTTACTGTGATCAAAATGAGATTAATGATGATGATAATGAAAGGAAAAGAGAAGTAATGGTGATGATGATAGTGAGTTTTCCTTTGTTGATCTTGTAATGGATAAAAATCTACTGATGACTTTCGAGACTTATTTTTTTTTTTTATCATAAAATTTAGGCCAGAGACCAGGCACTGGGACCTCTGGTGAGGTCCTCATTCAGGGGGCTGTAACAGGAGAATAGAAAGGTTTGAAAGGTGTAACAGAGAGAGAGAGAGAAGAAAGGTTTGAAAGGTTTGAAACGTAACAGGAGGAGAGAAAGGTTTGAAAGGAGTAACAGGAGGAGAGAAAGGTTTGGTAACAGTAGGGAGAGAAAGGTCAGGAAGGTGTAACAGGAGGAATAGAAAGGTTTGAAAGGTAAAGCAACAGGAGGAGGAGGAAGGAGGAGGAGGAGGAGGAGAACCTTTTTTAATTGAAGCACTATGAAACAATTGTCAGGAGAAGGTTGAGGAAAGTAAGATGGAAGAGAGAGAATATGAACGGAGGTAAAATAAAAGGAATGAAAGAGGTTATAACAGCTAGAGGCCCTGGAATGAACACTGCAAAGAACCTAATGCCTGCAGTGCTCCCAAAATAGGCCTATTTAAAACAGTCACTAATTGTGTTATGGTTACTTAATGAACTAAATAAAACTTAAGATATTTTAATCACCGCTACATTATTGTTACATTCAATAAAATGAAATATAGGCCATGATTTTCTAACATAACCTAACCTAACTCCTGAGAACATTTACAAACTCTCAGACATTTAGGTTAGGAATGGTAATAATTTTTTGTCTGGGCTAATTGGCCTTATTCAAAAAACCAATATTTTGGGAAGCTTCACAAAGCAAAAACACATTAAAGGTAAACCACACAGCTGTTTCCATGGCTGGACATTGGGAATACAATGAAGTTGTCTTGCAGGCTGCTATCAGCCATTTACATTCAAATGGACCTTTTTTTGTGGGCTTCTTGTTCCATATGAATAGGGTCCATCTTCTGAATAATAATAACGATAAAAATAATAGTAGTCATAATAATCAGAACTGAAATGATAAATGTTATAATATACAGGTTAGCCTAGGCTAGGAATTCTATGGAATGACTCTTGGCTGTGGGATAGTTGGAATGTGAAAGAAGAGGTCTTCAGCCCTGCGCTTTCTCCTTGGTTCTTGAAGCCATCACGTTGGTCTCTGTCCTGTTTCCAAATGTAGTGCTTTCCCTGATTATTGCTTCTCTTCTGCTCTGGTCGCAAGCACATACTATCTCTCAGCCACAGTTTATGTTGCTTCATACACTTTTCTGAATCAGCTGAAAGCAGAAAATGTGATATGGATTGAAGCAAATCTTGTCTTTTGGGTGTTCACAGAGAGCACTGTAGCCTTGAATCTTAGCAATTTGTAATCACACGTGCACAGAATTTAGTACTTAAACACTTTTCAAAACTGATTAAAGGCAGTTTGGAATCACACATGCACAGAATTTAATATTTGTAGACTTTTCAGAAACAATTAAAAGCAATCTTTTCAACTTCATAAAACTTTTAGTCAAAATAAGCACAAGAAAATGTACAATAACTGCCCATGATGTATCAAGATTTTCTGGGAAGACAGAGGTAGAAGCAAAATTGTAAGACATGAGACATAATTACTATTGTCATGGTCAATCTTGAAGTAGTTCTGAGTCCGTGCATTGTATGTTTGTCCTCATTCTGAATATTGTTCTTGCAGGAAGTGTTCTAGAAGACCTGTTTTGGTTTAACCGTGAGATGAGGTGAATTCATGGACTCTGGAAGCGCGAGAAACTTGCAGACGCTCAAGTGGTAAGTTTCATTCATGATTTTATACTCTCCTCCTGAAGATTCGTACAAAAGCTATCCATGGAGTACGGCTCCTTCTATGCCTTACTTAATATCCCAGCAGAGAGTTCATTTAACTCTCTTGGTTTGAGAAGTCTGTGACTGGGAGTGTGAGGAGCTAAGTATATAACCACACGTACTATTTGGTCTGTGTGAGGTATTTCTTGAAGGGTGGTGTTCATGGCTCAGAAAAAGGGACAAACTCTGAATTCGCATGCCAGATCTTTGACCCTGAGTTTGGCTTAAAATAAGCACTGTTTGAAGGCAAATCTTAAGTACAATTAAAGAGAATAAAGAAATTGTTAAGACTTTGTTGACACAGACAACTTGGAAGTCTAGGTTTTTTTTGCTTTTACCTACCGAACGGGTTGTTAAATGGGGATTAACGTTTTGAGTACAAACCAGTCGACTTTGAGGACATTTTTTTGGAAAGCCTTGGTCGACTATGCCCAGGCTTATATCACCAACGAAGATGGTTGTTTGTTGGCTGCAGGTGGAGACCCTGTCAGTTTTGGTATTACGGACAGCAGTGGCTCCCGTATTTTTAATTTTGGCGAGACGGCAATAAGGATTGAGAAAACGGAATATTGTCGTTAGTTAATTTATAGCTGGAATGGCTTTTTTTTTTTTTTCAAATCGACTGATGCTGGTACTTCTTTGGTTAAATAAAGAAATGTTGCTTTATTTTTAAGAGGCGCCTGGGATTCAGCTCATTTTGTTATGGCTTTCTTTTTTGTTTAAGATTTTTATTAAGTTTAATATTAATAAAACTAGTTTTTATAACAATTTCCTGATCTTTTTGTAAATTCCTTTTCTTTAAGTGTGCGAGCATTCGATTAGCCTGAGCATAAAGAAACAGTTTTTCCATCTATAAAATGTGTTTTTTTTTTTTTCTTTTTTTCGTAACATTTCTATGAGACCTCGATGACTTTAGAAAATCTGTTTTAAAATAAGCACTTATAAGGCACAGTCCTAAGTACAATTAACCGAGAATCAAGAAACTTAGATTAAGACATTGACACAGACACTTGGAAGCTCTAACCCTTTTGCTTTTACCTACCCAAATACCTTGGCCAAATCCCTGATTAACGTCCAACAAAAAGCAGTCCCCAAAGACACAGGATTTTACGAAATCCCTTGCCAAGACTGTGACCAATCTTATATCGGTTCCATAGGCAAACCACTCCCCCAAAGATTAATACAGCATAAACGTTCAGTTAGGTACGAACAACAGAGCTCAGCTATTTTTAACCACATGAATAACCATAACCACAGAATAAACTGGAATATGTCTCGTATAATTTATAGCAGCAATTGTCGGTTCAAAAGCCAGATGGTGGAATCAGCCTTGGTTAAACAAAGAAATAAAATGAATCTCTCAAGAGGCGCCTGGGATTCAGATATTATAGATAAAATCTTCCTCCAACCAGCGATTAAGAAGATTAAAGAAAAATTGTCAACTGGAGTGACTTAGCGGCCGACCTATAAATACCGCTTTTCTGTAATTTCTCTCATTCACTGTTTGCCTGAGGAGAGACACACGGTTCGGTCTCTGAATTATAGCCTTTATTTTTCACATTTTGTTTTTATAAATTTTTCTATCATATATATATATTATCTTTGATGGAATTCTGTTTTAACAGAATAAATATATATATATATGTCATATATATATATATATATATATATATATTTATATATGTTATATATATATACATATATATATATATATATATATATATATATATATATATATATATATATATATATATATATATATATATATATATATATATATATATATATATATATATATATATATGTGTGTATATATATATGTGTGTGTGTATATATATATAAATAAAAGCAAGATAAAGTCGACTCTGAAATGAACCAAAGTTCTGGGGAAAAAAGGTGAAAGATGAAACAGAAAAGGTCAACAGAAAGCTTTGAAAAAAAAACCTTTAAACAGAAAATACAAGTTTAATGAATCAAAATGAGCTTCACTTTGCAATAACAATCAATGAAAATAAAGGAAGACTGAAGAAGAATGGTTTTGAAATATGTTAGAATCAGAATGCTTGATGAAGGCAACAAGACTCACCAAAAGGAAAATAAAGTTGTGGGTTTCAGCCGCTTTCCCGAATTCTGTTGAGGAAGTTCAGCGTCTGTTGCTCTCACGGGAAGCATTTTCCCTCTTGGTGATCAGATTGAGGTGTTGCAAGAACAAACAGAAGATGTGCAGAATATTATTCGGATAATTTCATATCCGACAGATATCCGTTTGGACTCCACAAGTGAAACTAAATCAGCAAAATTTGATTCCCTCTTCAAAAGCACTCGAGTTTGAAGCTCTAAGTGGAATGCTGGAGGATTGCAGCTTCTCTCATTTTTCCATTCTGAGAGCTGAGACTGGTGGATGCCACTTGCGTCCTTTTGTCCTCGGAATTCCTGGTGGCTTCGGAGACTCCCCTGCCTCCACCATTACCGCTTCTTCTTCCCTCTTCCCTCTTCGCATTTCAAGCAGCCACTTGTGATGTTTAGCAAAAAATTTTACTCACTGATTTTCAGCAGTTATTTATGATTAGGACTTTCGTGGAGTTTGTGCGTGTTTTGACATGTTAATAATATTAATAATCATAATCATAACGACAATAATAATAATGTATCACTGAGCATACGAAGTCATATTTGCAATCTTACATCGATACTGCAAAGTTGTTGTGATGAAGTCTTCTTCGGCTCCGTTGTCAGTCTGTCTCCAAAGGTCATAGTGATTTTCCCCCCGCCCCCGTCTCTGCAACTCTTGTGTCATGATTTCAGTTTGTGACCTCGCCTTTAGTGGAGAGGAGGAAATTTCATTTTTGGAATACTTCCCTAACGTGTTTAGCTTGTTAGGGAATGATTTTATAGTTACATAACCTAAACTGACAGTGAATTATTTTGAAATCCGTTTCTCTTCCATGATCTTGTAGTACCTGTCACGCTGCTCTGAAAGTTTAGTTGTGGATTAACTCAGTACAGTGTTCCATGTGTTCCAGATTGGAAAGAACGGGTTAGGAATCTTGGAAGAGAAACCCTGAATTACTACGTAGCATAAGAGGTGTCATGAAAGCCATGCACGTATCTGTTGGAAGTATAATATGGCTGTTGCCAAGACTGAACACTGGTTGCTTGAGAGCTTCTCTCTCCATGGTGATCTGATATTTGTCTTCATATTTTCGTCCATTCTTCTTCTAGTCTCTTTCTCTATCAGGCTGAGAACTCTTCTCTGACTTTCTCTCTCTCTCTCTCTCTGTCTCTCTCTCTCTAATTTGTTCTCTTATCCCCTGAGATAAACTCTCTTCTCTCTAGATCAAATCGACAAAGGCCATGAGGGGGATAAGAACAATGAAGTTATCTTTGTTTTTTTCCTTTTTCTTCTTTTCCGTCAAATTTTGCATTTCTATTTTTCTTTATTGCATTTCTCAGTTCCTCTGAGGAAAGAGAGACATTGAAACTAAAATGGAGATCATTATTTGTTGTTTCACACATCATCATTGATCTGTTGACAACAAATCCATTTCGGTTTTTTACACTCGTTTGCAGTGATGTCAGATTTCCATCAGTTGATATTTGCCACCTGTTTTATTCCTGCTCTGCTTTGTGTCTTTTCTTTTTCTTTTTCATTGAATGGGTCCATTCTATGCCCTTTATATTTAAGGAGACTTTGTCCAGCTTTCCATTGTTGAAGTCAGTTTATTTTCAAGGCTGTCTGAAGGAGGATTAGGAAGCAGCATTCAATCTAGAACTGGACCTCGCTTCCTGAGGATCTTCTTCTTCAGTGGAAACTGCTGGAACGTTTTCTGCCAAAAAAGAGATCAGTGGATATTCATTCATTGAGTTCATTCAAATTTCTTTTAGAATTGATCTCTCTCTTCTCTCTCTCTCTCTCTCTCTCTCTCTCTCTCTCTCTCTCATGGTGAACAGGATTTTTTTTTCATTCTGACACCTTGTAATGCATTCTTGCTTATGTTAATGATGATGGATCATTTTGTTTTTAAAATATCTAAGTTCACTGAATACCTATCAAGACTGGAGCATCCCGTTGCCAGCTGCTTTTCTCTTGTTGTCCTAATTACGAGAAACGGGTAATGGGAGCTTGCATATGAGATTTAGTGTTTGGGATTTATGAAATCTCTCTCTTCTCTCTCTCTCTCTCTCTCTCTCTCTCTCTCATGCAAAGAAATAAAGTGCTGGCGGATTTCACTTTTAATGCCGTGTAGTATAGTCCGGCTCATGTTTTGTGGTAATAGATCATTTTAATTTGTGTAAATATTTCAGGTACATTTCCTACCTGGTGTGACTGGAGTTGGCTCTCCTCTTGATGCTTTCTTTGCTTATATAATGAGAAAGGTGCGATTATGTTCTTGGACACAAGATCTCTCTCTCTCTCTCTCTCTCTCTCTCTCTCTAGTCTAGTAGTAGTAGTAGTATCTGAATTAAAAGTAATTCAAGGTCTTGATGTGATATACTGTTACTGAGAATGGATGCTGTTTACCCTACAGGTCATGCCCAGTACCCACCTCGTTTTGGCATTAGAATATTAGAATGAAGGAGAATTGAATAATGTCCTTTCCACGTCGCTTGAGGTTCAGCACTTTTTTAACGGACTGGGTATTTCAGCTGGAATTAATTCCCTTCAGATCTGAGTTTTCAGCAACCATTGTGTGTCATTCGTTCCTGAATCTGCTCTCCTCCTCCTGCCTTTTTTTTCGTTCTACGAGAGACGGATAATGAAGGAGAGAAACAGAGTGGGAGAGAGTCAAATTTTTTGTATGTTCTTGATAAAGAGCTAATATGAGCAATAATGATATAACTATGGACGTAATGCGAAGTCTCAGAACAAATTGCATCACAGCGTGTGTCTTCTCTCTTGCTAGCAGTGCCGCCGCCCCTCCCCCTCCCCCTCCCCATTTGTGTCCTTTGCCTCGAAAAGTTCATCACGACCAGGTCACTTGTCTCACCGTATTGGCTTTTATTTTGAAGAGTCACTTGTATCTTGTTCCTGTCTCACCTTTTTTCAGTCAGTTTGAAACTTGTTTTTCTCTTTTCTTCCTCGAAAGATGACATTCGATGATTTTCTTTTTTTTTTTGTGTGTCTCTAAATGCTGCTGAAGCAGAGCGTCTTCTGTCTTCCGTTTGTTCTGTGCTTCTTCTTGTGAGGAGATTTATTTTGGAAACACCTGATGCCTTTCCTTCATGTATCTCACCTGTAGACTAACAAATCACGGATGGTATATTAGATAATCTTTATGAAGTCGAATAACACGAAGAGCAATTTGGGCAGGAACCAGCCAATGTGCATCAAGTACCGGGCTAGGGCTGTATTATTACAAAAGGACAAAACAAGAATGAGCAGTATATTATGCAGTAGAGTTTTGAATGCTGAGATAAATTATAGCACAATGAAAGAGAATGTTTAGCATTATACAGATCTGGAATTTAGACATAATTTTAGGACATAAAGTCAATGTACTTACTGATCACAAACAATTTGTGATTTTTTAGAAGAGAACTTTGCAAATAACATGAAGTTCAATGGATGGTTCATTAGTGTGCACAAATTTGCACAGAATTCAGATATATCAGGAAAATTTAATACACTAGCAGATGCATTATCAGAGCCCAAGAAGAAACAGAGAAATGTATTACCACCATGCTTTTTGTTTTAGCTGTCAGGTGGTAGATTTAGATTTGGAAAGAGTACAAATACAACAAGGAATGGGTACAGAAATCAGGCATATAATGGAACAACTAATGACAGATGAATCTTTAAATCTGATTTTGTTTTAATCAATGGATTATTGTATAAAAGACCAACAGAGAAGAATGGTTATTCTCGACTATACATCCCAAAAACACTAATCAGAGAAGTTTTAGAACTAACACTCTCATACAAGTTAGCAGGACATCCTGGAATAAAAAAGACAACTAAATCCTAACCAGAAACTATTTTTGGCCCCATTGTAGTGAGGATGCAAGAACTTTGTACAAAATTGTGTAGTTGTAATGAAATAAAGAGTAACGTAAATCTAAAAGCTCCACTTGAAAAATACCCATCGAGTTGAATCATTTCAGGTGTATCTATAGTTTTAGGTCCATTTCCTACAACTATTAGGGGGAATAAACAAATATTAGTCTTTTAGACTATCTAACAAGATATGTAGAGATTGTACAGTAAATGAGATGCAATTACAGTATATGACTCTTAAATCTAGAATTATTTCAGAGACATTCCTTGTCCCCGAGTTCTTTCTGATAACGCAGCAGAATTTGCCAGTGAACTTTTAAGAAAATTATGTAGATTTTATGAGATAAATAAATGTCAAATCACAGCATATAAACCAAGTTTAAATGGAGCAGTAGAAAGAACGAATCGTAAGATAAAGGATATCCTGAAAACTTTAGTTAAACCTAATACAGAAGACTGGGATTTAGCTTTGGAAGACGTACAGTTTACTATAAACAATACTGTAAATGAGAGAGTAGGAGAATCACCACACTACTTGTTATGGATACGAAGAGACTACCAAATACGTTGCAGATGATGCCACACCACCCCGACATACTTCATACGATGACTATATTGCCTGGAAAACTAGACGTACGTGGCAGAACGATCAAACAGACGAGAAGGACTAGACTTAAAGAAGAAGTTCAAGTGTCAAGCAGAGTACTATGACAAAATACAGCTAAACCAAAAATTGTAGTAGGTGCTCAGGTATATGTTCAGAATCATGTTCAGAAGGTCCTAATGTAAAAATATCTTCAAAGTTTAATGGTCATATAGGGTATTAGAAGTGTTGAAGTTAAATAAGCTAAAGTTCATAAGTGAGATTGATCTAAAAGAAAGAATTGTTCATACCAATCATGCAAAGGTAATAAAAACAGACTCTTGGTCAAATAAGAAAATAGTTGAAGTACTGAAAAAAGATAAACAGGAACCAATAAATAACAAATACAGCAAGAAAGATAAATTTATGTAAAGTGTTGAACAGTTAGATATAAACAATGTGTAGGCATTAAAATGCCTCATGTATAGAATATCTGATAGGCTTATTCTTACAGATACAAACATGCGAAGTTCTTCTTGGTTATCATAACACTGCTTTATGTGTCATCTGGGGTGGTGATCGGAAGGGTGCACTACTAGAAAGGGATCTGTGAAATTAATAAAGGACTTAGGCATAGAAGTATTGACATTACATCAGTGCTTATCAATGAAATGACATTGAAGATGTCCAAGGGAATTAAAATCATTAATTAGGAAGAAATTAGAAAATAACAGTGTTTTACCATTGTTGGAAAAACTAGATAATGACATATTAAGTGTGTTAAATACAAGATCAACGATCCCTCTTACCTTTTATAGGAACAGCACTTAATCAGTTATTTGGAGTCATGACGGACTCTAATGTAGAAAAAGTGCCCGTATATGAACAAACTGGAGAAATGGAGGCAGCAACAAGGGCATTGTGTTAAATAAGATTATAAGCTCTCAAGAAACTTAAACAATGATGAATTGAGAAAAATAAAGGAATTTATTAATCAAGTGAACACAAATATTACCAAGAGAGATTAAGATAATAACAGATGAACAACATTTAAGTACATTTATGAACAATGTTAGAATTGTATTGCAAGACCATATTTAAATGCCATTTTGTTAGCCTATAAAGGAATGTAAGTCAACATTAATAAATCAAAGAGAATTAGAGGGTACAATTGGTGATTTTGGTAGAAGGACATTATACCCCCTATAGTAGGGATATAATAAAGTCTATTATAATTTGATAACCACCAAGGTAGTTAAAAATAAGATGCTTCTAATTTTACCTTTTAATCAAAAAGAGGCAGATGTACTGATGTCCATACATCCTTTTCCCATGTTGATAAAGGAAAACATAATTATCTCAAATGTCAACCACATCAATTTTGCATTAGAAGAACATGGACTAATGATGTCATTTATTACTGATGCTCAATTAAGAGATTGTATACTTTTGAAGGATAAGGAGTATATTTGCAACCCCTTGACAACCTGTACGAACTACTAATGCCTATCCTTGTGTTCAGAAAATAATTGAAAACAAAATCAAGAGACAGTACTGTGTACACAATTATCCAAACATGATTTTGTTTCCATCCTAATAGAACAGTCAGTTTTTGTGTTTTCACTGAGTTCAGTAACAGCAACTATTAATTGCCATAATATAAGTACTGAAATTAATTTCAATAATGTCCATGCTTTTGATAAAACTTTTAGATAGTTATTCATAATAAATTATATTATAGACCTCATGTCTTCACAGAAATCACAATCCATAAAATAACCCATACATGAACTACTCTAGTGAAGTTAAAAATTTAAACTGTCTACTTAGAGTTAAAACGAAATAAATGAGTTGGCTTTAGTAGATGAATTTTCTATTACAAAGAAATGTTTCACCAGTTCTGTCTCTGTTCAATTTGGTCATAATCATTATTGTAATAATAATGTTTAAGTTTAGTCAAACGATATTAGTAATTTCAAATGTTGAGAAGATTATAACAAATAAAAGGGCCAATGAAAGTGAAATGATCATATAAGACATTAATTACTACTGAATTCTTTATGTGTGTGTTGCATTATGTGTTAAAACAATTAACCATTTTTACATTATAATAATTCATTATATATATATATATATATATATATATATATATATATATATATATATATATATATGTGTGTGTGTGTGTATGTATGTATCTCTTTTGATTCATGATATAATATATGAATTTTCTACCATATATTCTTGTGGTGATTTTTGAATTAGTGCATTGACACTCATTTGTGCAATTTAAATATTTTTGAGAAATTGACTTGATGGGCAATCATATAAATACTTTATTTGATTGTGATTTTGCAATCATCCGTTGAAATATATTCTTGTCACACGAGGGCAGTGTGGTAACGTGACCAGTGATGTTGTGGTGTAGAATAGATAGGGAAATTAGACAGAAAGAAATAGAAGAGAAAAAGTTAGGAGAGAGAAGGAGAAATAAGAGTAAAGAGAGGCAAAGAACACGAGTGATAACGCCCAAAATGCTGTTGTGTCATGTTATCAATAATAATAAAACAGTCGTAAAGTGATAATGGCCTCGCGATTGAAGCTAACCAAAACATGAGTCAGCACAGTCTAAATGCTTACAGCAGCTGATTCTATAGCCCCTCCTTCTCAGGAAGGTGTTTTCGTGGAAGTTCCAGGAATTTGGGGGTTGGCTTAAGTGATGTACCTCTTCAACCTTCAATCAATTATGTGTGGGAGGGGTCTTTCACACACCCTCCTAAGATCACCTCCTATCAAGTCCTCTAAGGAGAGATTTGAATCACACCCACTACAGTCCTTCCAATCAGCTACTTGAAGGGAAGTCCTTGCTGATTAGTCCTTCCAATAAGGCTAGGAAAGGAAGTGGAGATTGCAGGTAGCAAGTTTTCCTGAGGTTCGACAGGTTAGAGACCAGAGCAGGAGAGCAGTCAGAACTGTGTCCTTCAAAGTACGTCTCCCTCTTCCAGTGTTCCCCCATATAGACTGATTCAAGGTGATTCATTTCTATCATTGTAACTTGTTAATTTGTACTGATCTATATATTTTAATTACTAATTAAAGTGAAGAGAAATTACCGATCTCGTCTCCTATCTCGCCTTTCTGAGAGATATCAGTACTTAAAGGAATAAATATGCAAAGATAGCACATCATCCATGCAAACATACCTGAAGGACACCTCGAAGAAACCAAGGTAAGAAGAGAAGACTAAATCTATACAGACATATAACAAGAACATAAAGGAGAGGGAATACTCTAACATAGATAGATAGATAGACAGATACCTAAAAACATGCAGACATGCATATCTGTGTTTGTAAGAGGCGCACTTACCATGAAAGTATTTCTTCGCAGTGACACCTCCTGCTTATCAGACTTGTCCTTATCAGCTACATGGTTATGATTGTTTGTTAAAATCTTAATGTACTCCGCCAGAGTATCCTCATCTAACATTTGATTGCGTAGACTGTGATTACAGTCAGAGAAATTGTTTTTGCATCTTCAAAACTTCTCCATGGTGGTTCAATGAGTTTTTCGTCTTAGGAATAGTAAAGTTCTTCTGTAGGATTTAGACAAACTCCATAATGGGTTTTCTTTGTATTCTGGAAAGATTTGTACAGCAGAATAACAATGGTCTACACAGGATGGCTTCCCATGTTGATCTCTATCTAGCTTTCATACTTGCATCACAACAAGACTTATCACTTACACACACACGAACATACACATGACCTCGTTCCAAAGATTCTCACGGCTTACGTGACAGCCGACAGCTCCGAACAAAAGAGGATGCTGAGTTATGCTGACATATGCTGACATACTGTCTATAAACACCACACGGATGCTTATTGATGACGTTTGCGTCTCGGTTGACCAAACTGTGATTTCACAACAGCACTCTTCTCATGTGCTATAGAGATATATATAAGTCTGATTCACTTAATGAATGAGACCATGATTCCATTTTTAGTATATCATACTTGATCATGACTAAAAAGACTGCATTTTAGTACATGATGCATTTGGATGGATCCCTTCAGTTGAATATTATGTATGTAAATGCAGCTTAGTAGGCCAGGGAATGTGTGGGAGTGGCTGAGAAACATTTGAGTGCTTTGGCTGATGAGACTTTGTAACTCACCAGAGGGCCAGATGGACCACAAAAGAAGCAGGTGATGAGGAAAGGTGTTTGTAAGTGATGAGATGATCAGGATCTTACCATTGTGACTGCTGATTCTCACTCTGAGGGACTAAGAGTCCACTGGAAGGAAGGAAGGAAGAAGATTCCTCAGGGGTCTTCTCACGAAGGGCACCACTGGAAGCAGCTGACGACGACCAATGTATCACTTACAAGGGAACTGATCGCCTGTTGAGGGAACCCAGCTTTATATCCATGGCCTTATCACTGGGAATGCAGATCATATGACGTGACGCCCCTTGTCACGCAGCCTCAGCCGAACAACGTGACTCTGATAAGGACCTTCGCTGCTGCTTCTCTCAAACAACTTGACAGAAGATGAATGGAAATTGTTCTTATTTACTGTGAATCACTCTTGCCTTCATCTGGAGACTCATCAGAGGGGCTCCACAAGGAGGAGAGACAGTGAGTCAGAACAGAAAACATTTTGTCAACGAATTCCTGCTGTGCTGCTTCATTGCTTCACGAAGTGCAGTTGTCATTATCATCGTCACTTTCTCCTCCAACCATCATCCAAGCATCTCAACAAATCATCCATTCTCCCATCATCCTTTCATTCTCAAGTTACTCTTCTTACAGACGCTTTCAGAACCTTTCACCAGTTCCTTCAATCTCTCTTCACCATCCCTGTTCAGTACCATATCATCTGTCAACACCCAGTCACTCTGTCCATAAAGAGATCAATCAGCCAATGAGACATAAAACACTCTTGTGTTAGCCTAGATTTCACAGTAAACTAGTCACTCTCCCTCCCTTGCTACAATTTCAGACTCACTTTGCTTCCATCACAAGAACCTTATATACTATAGTCTTGAGACCCCAGA
Source organism: Macrobrachium rosenbergii (assembly GCF_040412425.1). Lineage (NCBI taxonomy): Eukaryota > Metazoa > Arthropoda > Malacostraca > Decapoda > Palaemonidae > Macrobrachium > Macrobrachium rosenbergii. Next base: position 4,015,141 of record NW_027100725.1, read on the forward strand.
TCACATCCCATGGCCCATCTGCAGGTGACAGCAGCAGGGGCTATCGTGAGCTAGGCTGTATTTGTCAGTAGTTCCTCTGAAAACGTGTAGATTTAACAGGAAGAGAGAGGATGGATTCACTTGGTGTGTCTCTTTCTTATTCATGATAATGATGATGTTTATTATATTTCCCTTTGATGCTTCTTATTTGTACCCAGAATGATGGTATTCTCAAGACCTCAGTCTGTTAGGGAGTGACAGGTTTTAATAGGAATGTTGTCAACACTCATAGCTTCTTTCCATTCTCTTTCATTCTCTTTCACTCAGATGTTTCAGCTGAAAGCCAAATGACCAAAGAGACAAGGCGTCCCATTTCAGCAGTTGAGTGATAGATAATATCTTGAGTCCTTTAGCGATCAAAGAGCCTTTGCTGTTATCTGCTGTTCTTTGGGTGGGTGTATTTTGATAAGGTCCTCGACGTCCTTACAATTAGCATCGACTGCTATCTCTCTCTCTCTCTCTCTCTCTCTCTCTCTCTCTCTCTCTCTCTCTGACATTAAAGTCTCTGCTGAGACTGTCTTTATGTTAGTTATAGTTGACACATTTGTCGTATCTAATGACATGTTACTTGGGGAGGTGGAGAGGTTTCATGATGGTCCTGAAGGAAGAAGAAGAAGAAGAAGAAGAAGAAGAAAAAGAAGAAGAGAGGAGAAGAAGAAGAAGAGAGGAGAGGATGAATGAGACGAAGTATAAGTGTGAGAGAGAGAGAGAGAGAGAGAGAGAGAGAGAGAGAGAGAGAGAGATGAACTGATTGACACCAGGTTCAGCAGAGCATAACAAAGGACATCACAGGCTCCTCCCTTGAGGGTTTTACTGCTTTGGTGATGACTCGTCTGGGGCTTCTTCCACTGAGGAGGCTCCCAAGGGCTCCTTCTGTGATGACTCATGATGCAGCCCAAGAGGAGGCACTTCCAGGAGATGGCACCTGTTTGTGGAGGTCCTCTGCGTTGCTTGTGCTTTTGTCTTGCTCCGTCTGAGGAGGTCACCATGAGTCTGTCAGGTCATTCTGAGTCCTGAGAGGGGCTCATACGCTCTTCACAGTGATGTCCAGCAGAGACTGTGTCTCCTTCAGGTCTGCAGAAATAGTTTGACAAGGAACATTGTGTCCTAGAAGCTGATATACTGGGCAATGTTGCAATGAGTATTTTATACCCTTTCAAATAGTCAAAGTTAATATTATATTCCAGTTGTTGCAACAAAATGTGATAAGTTCATAATCTATTTGCACAATGAAACGAACTCTTTGTCAGCAGGATATATTGTGTTAAAGTTCATCACGCATAAATTAGGAAGAAATTCGACAAAGGTGATTCACAGAGAAATGAAAGGGCACACTTCGACCCTCAGTTTTCATGAGCCATTTCATCATCGCGAACATCATCATTACCTGCGGAAGGTGACTCCAACGCTCCTGTGGCGAGTTGGTGCGCGAGTTCACGTGAAGATTCCACTGGCGAGGGCGGTGCTGTGGTGATAAGGTCAGCCTTATCTGGGACCTCCGGAGCTTTGGATGCAGGTTTCAACATTCCTCCTCCTCCCCCTCCCTCTCTCTCTCTCTCTCTCTCTCTCTCTACTACCTCTCTCTCTCTCTCTCTCTCTCTCTCTCTCTGTAGTTGGTGGATTTGCCACGGGACACAAATCGATTCTTTAGGATGAATGACTTCTATTTAGGTCTTTTGTCATACGCAAAGATATTCTCTTCTGTCTGAAGGTTCTCTCTCTTTTATATGAATTCTGGGACTTCAGAGTCTTTGTCAGTGTACACACACACACACACACACACACACAATAGATAAACGATTATTCCATGAGTGCCAACATTAATGCTGCGAGAGAGAGAGAGAGAGAGAGAGAGAGAGAGAGAGAGAGAGAGAGAGACGATAGCTGCAGGTATCATATTGATGAGTGTCGTCTGTAACTTGAGTAACATTATTATTATTATTGTGTGTGTGTGTGTGTGTGTGTGTGTGTGTGTGTATTAAGAAACCTATTCATAAGAACAGGAGCCCACAAGGGGCCATTGGCCCAAACTCAAACTTCAAAAGAGTATTAGGGAAGAAGTAAGAGGAAGTAAAGGGAAATACAGAAGAGAAGACACTTATTAAAAGAGGCAAAGATTAATCAATAAATAGATAAATGGATAAAAATGTATAAAACACAAGGAGAACAGTATTAGGAGAGTGCTGCATTGCTTCTTCGCTTGAACTTCTAAAGAAGAAGTAGAAGAAGAAGAAGAAGAAGTGGTTGCAACAGAATGTCAGTGTAAGTTCTCTGATCGGCCAGTAAAAAGACTCTCCGTTGCTGAGGCAGTGGTGCCGGTATTACGGTCTGCCTTATGCAGGGATCTCCAGGCTTTGGACTCGGCGTTTCGACTCTTTCTGATATGACCGAAGAAAGGGCAATCTGCCTTCGCAATCAATTGCCTCATCAGATGATAAATCTGCTTCTTCTCTTTCTCTCTCTCTCTCTCTATAAAGCTTGGGGTGAATCGGCAGTGGCTTTTATTCGGTGTGTTTTACAGGATCACTTGAATAAATCCCTTCTCAAAAAAGTTAGAACAGTAGCAAAGATTTACGAACCAAATCAACAATACCTGTTGATGGTCAGTTGTCTTGAATTTTTCCTAACATTGAGAGATTATTATTATTATTATTATTATTATTATTATTATTATTATTATTATTATTATTATTATTATTATTTTGTTGTTAGAGTGTTCGTTTGGAAATGGATTCTATAAGTCTGCATATCGAATGCTTGCCGTTTAGCGATTATTCCATGAGGTGCCAACATTAATGCTGAGGAGGAGAGAGAGAGAGAGAGAGAGAGAGAGAGAGAGAGAGAGGCTGCGGTGTATCACATGATGATGGAGGCGTCGTCCTGTAGTTTGAAGTAACAGTATTATTATTATTATTATTATTATTATTATTATTATTATTATTATTATTATTATTATTAATATTATTATTCCGAAGATGAAAAGAACCCACAGGGGGCCACTAACTTGAAATTCGAGGCTTCCAAGAGAATATGAAGGTGTTCATTAGGAGAAGTAAGAGGAAGTAGGGAAACACAGAAGAAGGGTCCCACTTATTTAAAGGCAAAAAATTAATTAATAAACAGATAAAATGTGTCAAAACCCAAGGAGAACAATATTAGGAGAGTTCTGCATTGCATCTTCGCTTGAACTTCTGAAGAAGAAGAAGAAGAAGAAGAAGAAGAAGAAGAAGAAGAAGAAGTGCAGTTACGAGATCCTCTGAAGGGAGGGAGGCTGTCCCACAGTCCTCCCTCCAGCGGTGTGAGGGAGGGACAAAGGACACAGTGCAGATGCAAATCTCTTCTGAGATTTATAATACCAATGAACGACAAAAGATGAGAAGGAGTCAGTGACTTTGGAGGCTTTCCCGGACTGACTCAACCTTTCCTGCTTCCTCCTCCTCCTCCTCCTCCTCCTCCTCCTCCTCCTCCTCATGCATGACTGACTCTCTCCTGTGATGTGGAAAAGGGACTCAGGATAACACAGCAGGAGAGACTGACTGACTGACTGCTGTGGGGAGTGGAGCAGAGTGACCGCTGAAGGACTGTGTGTGAGTGAATGTCCTCGCAGGAGTGCAGGACTTCACTGGGAGATCGTGGAAGCTCTGAGGCACACTTCGCTTTGTGCCGCTTCTCTGGGGGAAAGTTCTCCAGAGCTTCTGCTCTGACTGGCAATGACAGCATCCTCTGATTGATTGATTGATTGTGTTGCTGGCGTGCATGCATGCAACAGTCTGTGTCACTGGGTTTTCCTTTGCGATAGTAATACGCTACTAACTTCTCTCTCTCTCCCTCTCTCTCTCTCTCTCTCTCTCTCTCTCTCTGTTGCTGAAACATGACGACCAAATCAGGTATTGTTTTAATAAACTAAATTGTCTTTTGAATAGTTCTCAAAACAAGTATATTAATTTTTTTAAGAGCTTACACTCACTTATTGTGTTTAATAAATGAAATAAATATATAACTAATGTGTGCGTATGCAAACATATCATTAGTGCACATGGGTCACTGATAAGGAGAAATGGAAAAAAAGAAAATTGGCCTCATTCTCTCAGCATTATTATTGTGTATTATTATTATTATTATTATTGTGTGTATTATTATTATTATTATTATTATTGTTACTGAATAGAAATGGCTGCATTTTGCGGATGATTTTATGAGTTTTTCTCAATTCTTCTAATAATAATTCACTTTTCATGTACATCAATATTAGTAACTGTACAATGTTCGTATACTGATGGATGAAGGGCGCATTTCTTACAGATGAAGAAATTCTTTAATATTATATCAAAGCATTATATATATATATATATATATATATATATATATATATATATATATATATATATATATATATATATATATATATATATATATGGAGCAGGGCTGTCAATCCGTACATTTTCCTGGTGGTATTTGCGGTGGTATATATTTCTTATTTTTGCTTTTTCTGACGTCTGTCCAAATATGAACATTGGACAATTATTGACTAATAATGTTGATGTGCAGAAAAAGCGAATTATTAGAAGAATTGAGAAAACTCAGTATAAAATCAATTTATAAAAACGCAGCCATTTTATTCAACAAAACTTGTCTCAAGAGGGTCTCCTGCCTTCGTATGATTATTAGTAATATTATTATTATTAGCTCTGATTATATAAACACATCAGTTCCGTCTGCCTTAGTGTAATTCTCATTTACACTTTAACTTATGACACCTCTCTTACAGAGAGAGAGAGAGAGAGAGAGAGAGAGAGAGAGAGAGAGAGAGAGAGAGAGAGAGAGAGAGAGGGGGGGGGAGGGGAGAGAGAGCTATGTATATATTGTTAATCATAAGCATTTTCCACATAGGTCTGCGTTTTCAAAGGTCATATGGAATATTGAACAGAAAGAGAGAGAAAGAGATTAGCTCTCAGAATATCGATCAAGTACCTCCCTGAAAATTAAGTGAATTTTGTTTGTATATATATATATATATATATATATATATATATATATATATATATATATATATATATATATATATATATATATTTATATATATATATATATATATATATATATATATATATATATATATATATATATATATATATATATATATATATATATATATATGTAATACGGAATAAAAGGTAAACACTACGAAATTTTGTTATTTACTTAAAATTAATTAAAGATCCATATAAGATAAAGATTATGACGTACTTAAGAATAATGAAACCAAAGCAACAACGAATGTAAATTAGCGAAACTCAGGCACATTTACATTGTACAGGTTAAACAAATGAGCAAAACAAGCAGGTAAGTAACAAATAAATCGATTATCAATACACCGTAGATAATGCAGGAAATAACGTCAACATTAAACACAATGAAATGCAGAAAATACATACATACATGACGTCATACAAACCTTAAATGCAATATGCTTAATGCCTAAATTAGCAAAGTACAAATAATGTAACACTTTTATATATAATCCAGGGTTATTAACACTACTGACAAATCCAAAATCTCAATCTAATTTGGCGCTCCAATGGCCAGTAAACAATCAGGACTGAGAATACCAACACCAAACCACGCAAGGACAACACACACAGACAGACACGGCAAAAATATGAACTACCAAAACATTTACAATCCACACTACAAAAATACATTATTTACATAAATTCAATACTCTAACAATATGTATATATATATATATATATATATATATATATATATATATATATATATATATATATATATATATATATATATATATATATATATATATATATATATATATATATATATTCACGTCTAAGAGCGGAGTCAATAGTCCTGTTATCATAAGGGAAAACAGACGATCTTCAAGAAACAAAAACACGAAAATATTTGGGAACATTGAAACTTCCAGAACTCGTCAGGCGTTGCTCTGGAATGCTACTGATAAACATTGATAAAGCCCTCTCTCTCTCTCTCTCTCTCTCTCTCTCTCTCTCTCTCTCTCTCTCTCTCTCTCTCTCTCTCGATGTCACATCACTATGGCTGAATTATTCGTCAACAGACGGAGAAGAAGCTGGACTATTCTGCTATCGCTTCGAGGTCATTTAAAGTAATTTTCTCCCTGAGGCAAGGACAGTGTCAATAGATGTCATTGACATTTGGCCATTGACGAATAATAGTGAAGGTTGGGGAGAGGAGGAGGAGACACATTGCATGAAGGAAGGAAGGAAGGAAGGAAGGAGTGGTCCATCTGACCTCGGCATATACGTTACGTTCTGTTGGACATGTCGCATGGCGATATTTAATCATGACTTTTTTACAAGATTTACGTAATTTACAGTAATTATGGCTCTTTTAAAAGTACCAGACAGTTCATTAAGGAACCGAATGGTGTTTACGTCATCTCTTGTCTGATGATATAGAACGAAAACAATGTGAAAACACGGTTAAATTTGAAAACTGCGTTGTCAACTAGTGAATTAAAACGGCTCCATATATGGAGATTTTTTCCGTACAAAGGATCAGTAATAATTCAGTATTGTTTGCGCCATTGTGAAGAGAAGGTGTGTTTGTCTCAGGATTTCTCGTCGTCTATGTTATTTTCCCTACTTTACGAATTCAAATATATGGAAACTCTGGTAGCCTCGGGAACATTCCGAGTAATTGATTGACTGACTTACATCAATTGTATCTGCATAAATTCACTAAATTATAACAAAAGCTAATTATTTTCAGGAAAACAAATTTTCGATCTCTCTCTCTCTCTCTCTCTCTCTCTCTCTCTCTCTCTCTCTCTCTCTCTCTCTCTCTCTCTGAGAGTCTTATCACGAGATGTCTTCATCAAAGTTTCTCTCTATTTCTTATAGGAACAAAAATAAGATCACATCTAAGCCAGTCACTCGTTGTTGCCAACCTTTTGATAAGCAAGGTTTTCCTCCCTTTTTGACTCAGTAAACCGTGGTAGATATCAGAGATGATGATGATGATGATGATACCAGCCTCTAAGTGTTTGCACATATAATGAACAACACAATGACCATTGCTGAACAGGTTCAACGAACGTATTCCACAGGCACAACAAATGTCATCTGTGTTCATTATTGGCAGAGGATTTTCATTTTAATTTTCATTTTAGTTCTTGAATCATGAAAAGATCCACATAATATACTTCGACTATCTTAGAAAACCCGTACGAAGAAGCCTCCAGGTACATTAGGCGTCACAATCTTTACGGTCAGAGCCTTCCAGTGCTCCTTGGAGCATGAACGTCGAATATATATGTCTGTCGAAGATTATATATAAGCGCTTCTTCCAACTCTGCAATTCTGGGGATTTGCGAAAGGGCGACGAAGACTTCCGAGGAGTGGGAGTAGGCCTCTCCCTCTCCCTCTTCGGCTCAAAACTTATTTATGGGTAGGCTACACACGAAAGTAATGCAACTGTCTTCCAGGAACTTGTGATTGACTGATCAGCTGTTGACATATGTTGTTGTTGACTTCAAGACTTACATAAAATATGAACAAGTAAAATTGGTAAATGGGATTTGGCTGTTACGGATAACATAAAATATGGTGTATAATACAAGTTCGTCCTTGAAAGGTTGACAGTCTCATGAGGCTAAACAGGTAACTGAGTGAATGAAAGAATACCTCTGTCAATATATGACCTGATTTGTACTGATATTCGTGATATGTAGAAAGAGCAGGTTTGTCTCGAATAAACTGATGCTGCTTCTAAAGTCATTGTTTTCACGATACTGAATACATTTGGTCCTATTAGATTTCTCTCGATAGAATGATTGTTTCTGAATAACATTTTCGCCTTAGACACTGAATTGGGTACAGACATTCTCTAACATGGATGCCAATGGCACTGTTTCTCTGATCAGTAGCGATACTGTACTCACGCTGTGCATTCCGTTTCTCAGCAGTTTCTGCTGGTTGTTCAATACAGAATGTATTGCAGGCACAGGGGATCTTATACACTACCCCCTTCTCATATATAGGGCTGTTTCTTATCAAGGTTCCACTAACGTATTGCGACGGGAAAATGCAACCCAGTTAAATTGGGTCATGTAGTGGGTGGGTAATATGATGGAAGGCTTTCATGTATGGCAAACACAGTATTTTGCTATCAAAATCCGCATTTTTTTTTTTTTTTTTTTGCTATGAAAATCCTCATTTGGGGGGGGGGGTGTTGGGGCAAGAGAGAAACACTTGTCCTATCATGTAAAGGAAAATTGCGCTGAAGACCCATTTTTCCTATATATAACCTATCTCGTTATCAAAGCATTCAGGGCTGACTGGATGAAGGCTCTTCAAACAGAGATCTTGCTCCTGAATGCTTTATACTATGATGGAAGGATCTCGCGTTGATGATCACATGATTGTTGCTACTACCTTTCGATGTAAGTTCAACTTAGAATATTATTTATTACTGATGACTTTTCCCGTCCAAGAAAGTTTTTTTCTTCCTTCTCAACAGCGTGGGGATCGAGGCACAGTCCTTTCAAAGAAAGTGTTCATGTGAGATCTGTAATAGGAATTTTCCTAATATGCTAAATATAGTTGTCGTCGACATAACGGAACCAAAGTCTATTGCCGGGTAGCATGGAATGAGCCAGCCTACTCTTATAAAATTGCAGGTAAATATTACAAAGAGCAAGGGAAAGGCAATTTCCCATCTGCATACCGAATTTCTCTCTCAGTTATTTGCCATCAAAAGCAAAGCAAGCATCTGCTACGCAGAGTCTAATTAGCTACAGAATGACCTCAGCCGGTAAAGTAAAAACACATTTCTCTATTTCATATTTCGGAAAATCCAGAGCGCCATCAACAGGTGCACGAGTGAACAAGCAGGTGACATCGAAAGAACCACCATTTTCATCGTCAGTAATCTTACATCTTCGCGGTTCATTAGTAAAATGGAGCGAAAGAATGATGCTGTGAGCCTTGGGAATGGCGCCAACTGACGCCTGTAGCAGTGAGACGAGGAATTCAGACGAAGCACAGGTGACACCCCCACCTGTCCTGATTGCAGGTCTCAAATGATAATTGGGTTTACAGTACAAACAGGGAGGAGTTGCGTTGTATGAATGACAACTGCCATTCATATCCTGATTTTGCCAAAGATTACTTTCATTTGTCTATGAAATCTCTCTCTCTCTCTCTCTCTCTCTCTCTCTCTCTCTCTCTCTCTCTCTCTCTCTCTCTCATGGGTTAGATAATAAAGGTTGTAATGTGCTGGCACTTAGCTTAACAAATCATTCCTCGTGCAGATACCTTCCTTATCAAGAATAACGATAATGCTTACTTGCCCTGGCAGGCTTTGGTGATGTACAGATTATCATCATCTTTACAGATTCCAAACCACTTCGGGTCTCAGGAAATAATAGAAATTGGTTTGTTGATGTAGGTCCATGAATTATGCTGGCTGTGCTCAGAACTCTATTTTCCAGTGGAATTATGTGCCACTATTTCGTTTTCCCAAAAACTTTGAAAGATATATATATCCACAACGTCAGGGTTTCTTTGCAGGAGTAACGGAACTTAATACCCAAACTTGGCACTCTCCTCCCATTTCCTGACAGGAGTGGGGATGAAAGAATGCAGGAATTGGGTTCCTCTCTCTCTCTCTCTCTCTCTCTCTCTCTCTCTCTCTCTCTCTCTCTTTCCATGATGGACGGTTGATGAGTGATTCCAGTCTCCCCTTGTGCCTGGACTGCATTCCCGCTCTCGCTCCTCTGAGAGGATTCTGTTCCCTGAGGAGGTGGTGTGTCTCAGGACCATGAACCTTGTGACACTGCTCTGTGGCTTCTCTGACTCCACTGCTTACTGGGTGGAGCTCAGGATTTTTAGTCGTCAAGGAATCTGGCATCATGCATTCTCTCTCTCTCTCTCTCTCTCTCTCTCTCTCTCTCTCTCTCTCTCTCTCTCTCTCTCTCAAGAACTTCTTCTTCTTCTTCTACAACTATCAGCTTTATGAGCAATCATCACATACACACATACATACATACATACATACATACATACATGCATATGAGGTATATTAAGCTGCAAATACTGTTTAAATGTCCACCTCAAACTGCTGCTTGATTTAGAAACAATGATGTACAGTGACTTTGACCACTGAACCATCAAGAGGGCACAACAATGCTGTACATTTCATGTCTCTCGAGTTCCAGGCTCCTGCATTTTGAGTCTATTGCATATCATGCATTATTTGTGCCTTAATATTTGCATATATATATATATATATATATATATATATATATATATATATATATATATATGTATTAATGTGTGTGTGTGTGTGTATATATATACTATAAATATATATATATATATATATATATATATATATATATATATATATATATATATATATATATATATATATTGTCAGTATGTCTTTAATTTAACGTAAATTAATTTGTTTTGAATAAGTCCTTTGGCTGTAATTATTTTGGAGACATGTGGCCTGTTCCTTCTCCCCGACATTTCTGACTTGTTGTATAGTTTTAATTACAATGAGCTTGTTTTATTTTCAGGTGTGGTTTTCGCTTCTCATCCGGAGCTGTATTCGGTGCTGTCTCTCGAGGACGGAGAGAGTGGATTACTAAACCTGCCTTTCTTCAGCTGCTGCTGCTGTCCTCCTTTGGGGTCAGTTTATTCTTCAGGCTGCGCTCTTGGTCCAGTCTTGCCGAGGACTCTCTGCCAACTGGTAGTGCGAATTACCTGTCGGACGGCCGTGTCCATTGATCGTCTTGCGACGTAAAGTGATTATTTAATACAACTTCAGTCTGTGCCCTTGGCTCAGTAATATTGCCAAGGAGACCTCTCTTACATTTGGTAAGGTCTCAGAATATATATTATTCCTCTCGACCCGTGATTTGAAGGCTGCGTTTGCCTCTTCTACTATTTTCAGCTCACTTAAGGGAAGCAGTTTATTTTTTTGATAATTGTTTAGTATGTAATAAGTTAGGTTATTCTGACTTTTCGACATTCTATTACTTTAAAGTGTAATTGCATAGTCTGTCTTAATTTGGTGTAAATGTGTTTGTTATTCGATGTTTTCAGTGTGTGGTTGATTTTTGTGTTTATTTAATGTATTTTGTAAGAGGCTCAGTGGTCATTTCTTTCTAAAAGTTTGTATTAAATATTAAGGTTTTATTTTCGGTTTTACTTTATCCTCCTTGATTCCATCTCTGTACACTCTATTGCGGCTATTCCACCCATTGTGGACTTGGTCGTTAGTGACTTTATTTGTATTTTAAAGGACTTGTGTATGTTTGATGGGCGTGGGCCCATGACGCATTTGGCGACTTTTGCCAGGATTTGTCAGATCCTGTAGTCGCTGAGTGTATAGAGTGGATTCTTGAGATTGTTGCAGCATAGTAATACCTTCTCTCCTATATTTTATGTTGATCGGTGTTTATAATTTTTTTTTTCTTAATGACCCGTGGTAGGATATTTGTGTGGTTGTGGTGTTCAGTGTATTGGTTTGTTTTTGGGTATATTTTTGTGAGATGTTTATATATTTACTTGTGTGCAATTAATTTACTATGGCTGGTTGAATATCCCGGAGCTCTTGAGTGGAGAGGGTGGCAGGACAGGTTGGCCAGAATTGAATAAGCCTGATTTAAGTGTGTACTTGAAATTTGTTGAGTGAAAATCCTGGGTCTGTTAGGAAGGGCTTGTTGCTTCTTAGCAATGTTTATGAAGGTTAAGTGATGAGGCAGAAGGTAAACCAGAGACTAGGCAGGTGGAGGAAGCGGTGTCAGTAGAAATTTTAGATTGGCAGATTCAGTTGAAAAGAATGGAAATAGATCTCCAAAGGTTGAAGGCTGAGGAGAGAGAGAGAGAGAGAGAGAGAGAGAGAGAGACTAACACAAACACTATGCAAGCATTGAGTAATAGGGGTTCTTCTTCTTCCCAACATAATAGTAAATCTGCAATGCCTTGTATTAGTCTAACTGAAGCTCTTAAGTTAGTCCCAAATTTTCAGAAGTCAACGTGGGCAGAGTTTTTGTTTCTTTTTGAGAGGATAGCCTCAAGGTTGGAGTGGCCAAAGGGTATTGGACCACTCTTATTGGAAGTAAGTTGTTAGTGAGCCCAGAAAGTTTACGTTACCTTGGACGAAGATCTGTCCTCAGATTATGATTCTGTAGAGAATACCATAGTTTTGAAGGCTTACGAGTTGGTACCGGAAGCTTACCGACAACGCTTTCGTAATTTACAGAGAAGGAAGAGGGCCAGTTTTGTAGAGTTCGCCCAGGGCTAAAGAGCAGTTTGCTTGTGACTGGTTAAAGTCTAAGGAGGGTGACAGACTTGAGAAATTAAAGAATTGATTTTGTTTGAGGGATTCCCAAAGGTCCATGCCTAATAGGGTGAAGGTACACCTCGAAGAGTTAAAATTAGAAACTTTGCAGGAGGTGGCTGGCTATGATGATGAGTACCCTCCTCTCTCATAAAATGTGATCAGGGGAAGTACCCAGAAATGAGAAATCTGGTTGGGTGAGTTAACAGGAGTGGTAATCCAGAACAGGTATAACAGGCCTAATGATAATTGTGGTTTTCTCATACTACTCCTGTTAACCAGGTATAATAGGCAGACCACAGATAACCCGGAGAAGTTAGAATTTGACTTGTTTCTTCTGTCATGGAAGGGACACGTCAAGAGCATGTGTTATGCATTTAAAAGGTCACAAGGTCAGACGACCGGTAACAATACGTCGTAGGAGATAGGGAACGAGTCAGTGGCTGAGAACTCCTAATAATCAGTGACTAGGCAATAAGTCACTGGCTCCTTTTTCAGAAATTTTTTATCTATTGGTTTTGTTCGCTCTGGGAATTCGACTGAGCAAAGAAAGTTAAGTGCATGACACTGGGGCTGCTCAGTCTTTAATTCTCAGAGAATCCTTACCTATTGATTGGGAATGTTCAAATAAGGAATATGTTTTGTTAAGTGGTTTTCCAGATACGGTCAGGTCTTACCCGGTTGAGAGTTTTTATTTATCATGCCCGTCTTTTTCAGGTTATTTAAAACTGGCCATTATTGATAAATTTCCTATTAAAGATGTGGATTTGGTTATTAGGGAATGATGTCGCCTAATAAATAAAACTTTCCCTATTGTATTAAGTTCCATTAATGAAATATCTGTAGTCACTCGATCGAAGGCTGGTAATTGACTCGGCCGAGTCGGTAGTTGATGGTGATTTGGGATAGTTTAGATCGTAGTGATAGCTTAGTTATAGATAGTGGTGTGTTGGATAATAAACAGAATTGGACTACTAAGGAACTTATTACAGCTCAGAAAGCAGATTTTAAAGACCTGCCAGTTGAGGTCTGGCGAAGTACTGATTTGACTGTCCCTCGATTTAAGATAATTAATAATATTTTGTATAGAATAAGTAGACCTTTTTGATGCCATTAATACAGGTTGTAGAAATTGTTAAGCGATTGTGGTTCTTTTGTTTATCGAAAGGAGTTAATGACATTGGCTCATGAAATGGTTTGGCTGACCATTTTGGTGTTTTTAAAACCACTCGTAAATTGTGTGAAAATTATTTTTGGCCTAGATGAAAGATGATGTTAAAATTTGTAAATAGTTGTGATGCATGTCAAAGGTCAGGAAATATTAGCCAATTCCAAAGCACCATTACATCCTATTCCTGTTGTTTCTGAACCGTTCAGAGGTAATTATTGACGTGGTTGGTCCTCTGCCGAAAACTCATGCGTGGCAATCAGTATATTTTAGCAATTATGGATAGGATGTCTCGATATCCTGAGGCAATACACTACGAAATGTAAAATCTGTTAAAATTGTTGAAGTATTAATTGAATTTTCACCAGGTTCGGAATGCCAAAGTAATTCAGTCGATTGTAGGTCTAATTTTTCTGAGTAAATTATTTAGGGAAGATGGCTGAATTAAAAATTAAACATGTGACTTCTTCTCCGTACCACCCTGAAAGTCAGGGTGTTTTGGAACGATTTCATAAACCATGAAGTCTATGATAAAAAGTATTGTTTGGTTAATGGTTCCGAGATAGGATAAGGAACTGCCTTATTTATTATTTGCATTTCGGTGATGCCGAGTCGATACCAGGATTTTCACCTTTCAGCCCATATTTTTGGTCATTGTGTGCATGGTCCATTGGATGGTTCGTGAATCTTGGGAGGACACCCTGATATAAATTTATTAGATTATGTTAGTAATTTGGGTGATAAATTAACGAAGGCTTGGAAGTTTGTAGCGAAAATTTATTGTGTAGCCAAAGAAAATGAAATACTTTTTGACCGAAAGACTAAGGAGCGTAGTGCACAGCAGTGGGTGATAATGTTTTAGTATTGCTTCCCATTCAGGAAACCCTTTAAAGCTTCATTTTTCAGGACCGTGAAAATTTTTAAAGAGAAAGTAAGTGATGTTAATTATTTGGTTAGAGCTCCTGAAGGAGGAGACCCTACCAGTTGTGTCACATAAATATATTTAAGCTTATAAAGGTCGTGACAAAAGTTATTCCCGTGGCATTAGTTGGTGATACTACAAAGTGTAATGATATTAATTCTTTTCTTTTCCAGACGTGGTAATTTTGATGATGATTGTTTTGATGGTGCCAGATAGCTAAATGATAATGAACATTCTTTAGAAATTTTCAGAAATGGTTTCACATTTGAATTTAGTAGAACAGGGATCTTTGAAAAAGTTAGTTTTTAGTGCCAGGATTTATTTTCGGATGTTCCAGGACAGACCACTGTCCTTGAACATGATGTGAATGTGGGTAACGCAACTCCGGTAAAACAATCCTTACAAGTTGAAATCCATTTAAAAATGATGTTGTGGATACAGAGGTTGATTATATGTTACGGCATGGGCTGATCCAGACCCAGCAACAGTCCGTGGTCTTCACCTATTGTTTTGGTAAAAAGAAACAGGATGGTCAATTCAGGCTTTGTTTTGATTACCGCAAAGTCAACGAGGTCACAAGCCTGATAGTTATCCTTTACCCAGGATGAGGACTGTATTGACAGGATAGAATTCAAAATATGTAACTAAATTTGATTTGTTAAGGGGTATTGGCAAGTTCCGTTGTCCAAATGGGCACAGGATTTAGCCAGCGTTTATAACGCAACCGAGGACTCTACCAATGTAAAGTAATGCCTTTTGGGATGAAAGATGCCCGCTGCAACCTTTCAAGTTTAATGAATACTTTGGTCAAAGGTTTGAGGGGTGTGTTGTTTATATTGATGATATTGTAATTTATAGTGATGACTGGGACACCCATCTTAAACAGCTAAGGCCTTATTTCAGGTACTTAAAGCTGGTTTGGTTATAAACCTAAAAGAGTAGGTTGCCAAAGCAAAGGTTGTATATTTGGAGTCACGAAGTAGAAGTTTGGGAAAGTGGCTCGAAACAGGCAAGTGTAGACTCTATTAGACATATTGAAATACCGAGAAGTGTCGCAGGGATGTCAGAAATTTCTTAGTTTAGTAAGGGTATTACAGTAGATTTGTTAAAATTTGATGTCGCTGGAGCCCTGACTAATTTATTACGTAAGAATGTGACTTTTGTATGGACTAATGATCCCAAAATGCCTTTGAAAAGTTAAACCCAGGTCCTAATGAATTTCCCTATTTTGAAAGCTTCTGATTTTGACGTTCCTTTTCGCTTGCTACTGATGCAGTGATGTTGGGAGTTGGAGCAGTTTTGTTGCAGGAAGATGCTCATGGAGTATCTCATCCTGTTGCCTATTTCTCAAAAGTTATCGGCACAACGGAAATGCTCGACTGTAGAGAAAGAGACTTTGGGATTAATTTTAGCTGTAAAATCATTTCCAAGAGTGTAATTTATCCCTCTACAGGGACTCCGATTAAAATATTAACGGATCATAATCCGTTGGTTTTCTTGAACAGGTTTAGGAATAAGAATCAGCGGTTGATGCGTTGAAGCCTCCTGCTCCAGGAATGGGTACGGCTTTTCACACATTTCCAGGCAAGAAATGATATTTGTCGTGATGCGCTGTCACGCATCATGACTGATCGATAGGCTGATTTGAGAAAAACCTTTTTGTTCTTCGTAAAGTTGTTTTGTATATACTTATATTAATTGATTTGATTAATCCTATAAATTTATTGAATGTACAGGTTTCCAGGTGTGTTGTAATATTTGTGTCAGGTGTTTTTGTTTATGAAATAATTTAGGATTAAGTGCCAAAAGATTAAGATGTTAAATGTCATGATTTGCAGGTTTTCTTCGGTGTCGTCTTTGATTAAAGTGGTTAAGGGTACTTTTGATTTCTATTTGCTAGTATATGTTATTGGTGGAGGCTAATTTTGAGTGTTACCATTGTCTTGTGTATGTCCAGGTTAATTTTAGGTGTTACCATTGTCTTGTATGTCAGGTTAATTTAGGTGTTACCATTGTCTTGTGTATGTCAGGTTAATTTTGAGTGTTACCATTGTCTTGTGTATGTCCAGGTTAATTTTAAAAAAAGGTGTTAGCTGCTGCATTTGTCTTATGTCCATTAATGATGTGTGTATTTAAGGCCCAAGCGTTTTAGTGTGAGGACCTCTCTGAAGTGTGAGAGCGCAAAACTGGTGAAGTGAAGTGAAAGACGCTCTTTGAAACTCGGTGAGTTGCAAAAACTACGAGAGTGTTGAGTAAGGACGCTCTCTGGGGTGAAAAGAGGCATTATTGGAAGGTGTTGTGAAGGGCCACAATATTGAGTGTGTCGTAAAATCATGGATATGTAGACAGTGTGTTACGTTTTTCTTATTTTGGTGATTGATGGTTAGTTTTTATGAATGTTAATCATATACTGTCTATGTCCTGTACTTTATTTATGCCAATGGTCACCTTAATTCTTTCTTTGCATAAGCATAGGTCACGGACTCACGGGTCTGTAGCACAGCCGTTTTTAGGCATACAGGCTGGTGTATGGTGGTGACCTAGACTAAGTTAAGGTTAATCTACTAAGGTTTGGTCTTTATTTTGTTTAACTGATATTTGTTTTTCAGAATAATTGCCAGGTCACGGGCTCACGGGTCTCTTTGGCCGTTTTTAGGCGGCGCTACAGGCTGGCGTATGGTGGTGACCTTGGTTGAAGTAACACTAGCCCCATTGTGGTCGATTTATATTTTTGGTTGTCGGTTATCTAGGTTTAGTCTAATAGGTTAGTCTTGTTAATGTGCTGCTCTGCTAACCTGCTTGCCCACCGCTCCCACTTGTGAGTTCATGGGGATATTACCATATTTCTTCATATGTTGATACTGATGTTATTTTGGCGTGGTCACTATAAATTGTTACTTGTATTAGTTTTAAGTCATAATATTAAGGTTGAATTTATTATCTAATGACTGTATTAGAAAGTGGTACAAAATTTTGCCACTATCTCTAATCTATTTTTATACAGCAATGTGATATAGTATTTCAATCACTTTTGAGTCTTGTCATTGGACTTGAATTTTTCTGTGTCCCTGTTTGTATTTCCTTATAGATTGAATTGCTATGTTTGCTTTTGATATTAGTATTTTTATATATTTCTCTGAATTTTGAGTTAAGTTCAATGCACTTTGTAGAAAAATTTTCTTGTGGAAAATTTTTTGTTAGATGAGGAGGGTGTCAGTATGTGTTCAGTGGGCAATAAATTAGTTTGTTTGAATAAGCCCTTTGGCAGTAATTATTCTTTTGGAACGTAATGACCCTGTTTCCTCCTCCCGACATTTCTGACTTGTTTAGTTTTAATTAATGAGCTTGTTTCATTTTTCACGTTTGGTTTTGGCTTCTCATCCGGAGCTGTATTCGGCGCTCTCACGAGGACTGGGGTTGTTTTTCTGGACGATTATCATTGTGAGAGCCTGCCTGATCTTTGGATTAACTCTAGATTACGATACCTGCCTTTCTTCAGCTGCTGCTGCTGTCCTCCTTTGGGAGTTTGATTTATTCGTCAGGCTACGCCCTTGGTCCAGTCAGACTGCCAAGGGGACCTCTCTGCCAACTGGTAAGGTGTGATTGCCCCTCGGACGGCCGTGTCCGTTGATCGTCTTGCGACGTAAAAGTGATTATTTCATCAGTCTGCGCCCTTTGTCCAGTTATTTCCTTGCCAGGGGGACCTCTCTTACGTTTGGTAAGGTCTCAAGAAAATATATTATTATCCTCGACCAGTGATTTGAAGGCTGCGTTAGCCACTTCTTCTGTTTAGAGCTCAACTTAAGGGAAGCAATTTATTTTTTTTATAAGCCTTGTTTAGTCTGTAACAAGTTAGGTTATTCTGTCTTTTCGACATTCTATTACTTTCAGGGCCCTCTCTTTAAAGTGTAATTGTATAGTCTATCTTAATTTGGTGTAAGAGTGTTTGTTATTCGATGTTTTCAGTGTGTGGTTGATTTTTGTGATCATTTAATGTATTTTGTAAGAGGCTCAGTGGTCATTTCTTTCTAAAATGTTTGTATTAAATATTAAGGTTTTATTTTCAGCTTTTACTTATCATATGATTCATCTCTGTACACTCTGTTGCGGCCATTCCACCTATTGTGGACTTGGTCGTTTGTGACTTCATTTATGTTTTAAGAGATTAGTGTATGTTTGATGGGCGTGGGCCCATAACAATATATATATATATATATATATATATATATATATATATATATATATATATAATATATATATATATATAATATAACTGATTCGGTTCGTTACTCAAAATCATTTTAGTGTTCCGTCTGCGTCAGTGACTACTCCTTTCTGGAGAGAGAGAGAGAGAGAGAGAGAGAGAGAGAGAGAGAGAGAGAGAGAGAAAGAGAGAGAGAGAGAGAGAGAGTGCCCAGAGAAATGTTGGTAGGGGATATATTTTTTATTAGATAAACTGGTAGTAGTATGTACTCTCACTCTCTCTCTCTCTCTCTCTCTCTCTCTCTCTCTCTCTCTCTCTCTCTCTCTCCAGAAAAGGGAAGCGTGTAGACATAGACGGAACACTAAAGGATTATATATACTGTATATATATATATATATATATATATATATATATATATATATATATATATATATATAGGGTTTAACACAAGTTTAGGCAAATAGTTTGGGAAATGAAAGAAAAAGTCAATCTGAGCAGAAAATGTTATATAAACATATGCATTTTAAGGCTTCATTCTCAGTGAGGTGAATTTTAAAAATAGCTGTTATCGTTAAAGGGGCAAGTAAGATGGCGTACGGGATGTCGGGGTGAGTAGTCAGGGATACGGGGAGGTTGGGGCTGGAGCTAGTCAGTTCACTTGTCCTCTGAACCAGGACAGTCTCGCTTTTCCGCAAGATAAGTAAGCGTGGTCACAAGAGTCAAAATCCGCATTCGTTTTGAGCAAGAAACTGGAGACAATGCCTTAATATGGAATGTGCAGATAAGATGTTTATTTATGGGAAACTGCAACAGTTCGTTTCCTAGATGCACGGTCGTGAAGTCACTGTTATACAAAAGGAAATGGGCGATGAGGCCGATGTGAATAACAGACCCCCAAATCAAAATTCTTTAGATACTGAACAAAGGAAAAATGCAAGCATCACTGAACCCCCTTCTCTCTCTCTCTCTCTCTCTCTCTCTCTCTCTCTCTCTCTCTCTCTCTCTCCGTCAGTGAGTATTCACTGGACTCCGATAAAGGAAAGAAAAAGTAATCGTAGGAAATTTCCCTCCATCAAGTGAGCTATTCGTACACACCGATCAAGATTGAAAACATATTATTAAAAATCTCTGCATCTCAATCAAGTGTTCATCACACACCAGTCAAAGGAAAAAACCCGCTCTTGTGAATACGCTTTGGTCTCTTTCAGATTAAAAAGAATGGGAACATTATGGAAAATTCACCTTCTTCATTCCTTCCTGTCAAAGGCAGCCTATTCATACAGTTACCGAAAGAGGTAAACAGCTGACATTGTTCAAAGTGCAGTATCATTCTATCTACCTTGTACAATCCCTTGTGTTGTAGTTGCTGTCACTATATCATTCCAGCATAGTGGTAGGCCTAGTCCTGACTCCTGATGCAACAATTCCGTGACGAGGCGGCAGGACACTTTGTGCTAGAATTCAACGATCACAAATAAATGTTGCCAAGCAACATTTACACTACTTTCTTGATGCGTAAAGCTAATTATTAAAATTAATTTTACTGGTTAAAGGGACTAACGTTACATTTTTCAATAACTGCAGAAAATCATACTTAAAAGGCTAACAGCAGTTGAGTTACCTAACGCGCCTCATCAGCTATCCCCCATAGCCCTAACATCCCGCACGTGCCAGCTTACTTGCCCGTCTAATGGTAACGTAATTTAATTCACCTCGCCGACAAACGAAGCATTAAAATGTATGTGTATAGAACATTTTCTGCTCAGAATAGTTTTATCTTTCATTTCTCAAAATACTTGCATAAACTCGTGTTACACCCTGTATGTATATAGCCTATCTGGGTAATTTTTATACGCATAAATATTAATGCACGAATATCGCTTCATGTCAATTCACGTAAGTATACCTTGGAAATCCCTGGGGCTGGAACTTCCGCGATAACTTCCAGACAGATGAGACTGAGGCCTTGTCAACCCAAAACACGATTCGGTCTAAATATGTCCAGAATCTTCCATTTGTATAAACTTCTCTGGTGTTGTTGTTTCATGTTGTTTCATGCTGTTGTTAGTGACAGGAACCTTCGAAATGTGTTTTTCTGCATTTCATTGACAGAACTCTTGAACGTTGTTTCGTCGCGTTGATGTCGGAAGCTTTTGGAAGTGTAGGTCTAATGGTCGAGGCTACTGCAGACCTCGTTTGTAACCAAAATGTATTTTTTTTGTAATCTTGTAGCAATGTGGTGAAATGTTTATATACTGTAGTATTGCCATTCTTTTCGTATGCTTCATGTTTAATTTCTCAAACAAGGAATTGTTACATTTATTTCCTTACGTTGTTTTTAATATATATACCTTATATATATATATATATATATATATATATATATATATACTCTTTCTTAACTATATATATATACATATATATATATATATATATATATAAATAAAAACAAATATATATATATAATATATATATTTATATATATATATGCATTAAAAAACAACGTATATATATATGTATATATATATATATATATATATATATATATATATATATATATATATGTAATTATATAACAACTATCTGCTGAACCGAGAGAAAATCAAATTATAGACGGTACACAAAAACATTCATAAATATTACGTACATTTGTATGATGGAAAACTACCTCCGCCAATAAAACACAGTGTCAAGTTTCTATGTTAATTCTTTCAATAAAAAAAAAATTTAAAAAAGCTTTACACTCGGTTAACGTGAAATGAATCTCCACATAGATCCAGGGAATGCCAACCCCGTCGCCTTCCTCACTAATGTGCCAGGTGGGTCCCACCAATCTGACAGGTGAGGTGAGTCATTTGCATAAAAGTGAGTCACAATCGAGCAGCTCAGAAAATTCCATTATTAATTAAGTTAAATGATAGGCAGTGTCTTTCCAGAGCTCAGTACTGAACACGGTAAACACGGTAGTCTGACGAAGAGATCAATGTTTAAATAAGATTAAAAATAATAAAAACGGTAAGAAAAACAACAATGAAGGCGCTTTGCGATGTTGCTATTCGAATGGTCTCTGTCACGCTGTTGTTCTTCATTCTGCGATATTGATTTAGGTGCTCCTCTAAAGCTTCATAGTTGACGTTTTATCCCACAATGAATTTTCCGTCCAAATGTTGGTCAAAAATAAATGATCAGCGACATTTATATAATGTGTTTGTGCCCTGCAAGATGGCGACAAATCGCTTTTCCCTTGATACATAGTTTAGTGTTGTTTATGACAGCTGTTGGGTATTTACATCTAAGGAAAATATGAAAAACTCTTTCCGATTCTGCATCGACGCCATGCTAGGCGACGCATTCCTTTGATCCAGGAATCATTTCATTGGGACTGCAAGAAAATTAAATAAAATAAAAACAACTTCTTCAACGACAAATTATTATAGAGTAAACAAAAAAAAAAAAAACTCGAGACGTGCCAATAAAAACTGACTTCTAAGTAATTGTTAAAAAGAGGTCATGCAAACAGGACTGCAGCAAACTAAGTCAATATGAAATGAGAGAGAGAGAGAGAGAGAGAGAGAGAGACTAACGATGTCAATAAGGCCCTGAAGGCATCTCCATAAAGAATGTAGAGGAGAAGAATTAGGGAAGTCCCGAGAAAGGACGTGAAGACTAGAAAACTCAATTGTGCTGCATCCAAATCCACGTCAGACGCTGTGCATACAACTCCCAACCCACAGCAAACCTTGACAATATAGTCATCGAGTCGTCCTTCTTTCCTTCACAGCGAGAGAAGGAAGGCGTTTTTCACAGCCCTGGGATCCGAGACATCCCCCCCCCACAAACCCACATCCTCATCTCTCTCTCTTTGTGAAGTCGTCCCTCCCTCTCTCTCTCCCTCCCTTCCTCCCTCTCTCCCTCCCTCACGCGGCCACACTTCAGGTTTTCAGAGTTAATCTGCCACGCTGTCTGATCTCTGCTGCTGCCTCCTCTTCCTCCGCTCTGACTGACTTCGAAGCAAAGAAGAATCACTTATTACACGCTGCGCAAAACCCGAGAGGAAAAGCCAAAGCATTCTTTCAAAACTGACTTGCACTGCCTGAACTACTGTACAAGTCCCGGACACTTCAGAAGCACATGTACAGTACAGTACAAATAAAAAGGAAAAAGCAATCAGGGTAAAATACACCTACTAAAGGGTGCTTTCCCAACTGCAGCGCAAACTCAAACAAGGAAAAAATGCGCCGAAGTTTCTTCGGTGCAATCGAGTTCTCTGTACAGCTGCTACAGCATATAATCAATGCCATCGTAAATAGGCCTATCATTTGGTGGTCCCGGTATGATGCTGTATGAGCCGTGGCCCTTGAAACTTTAATCACGGCCCAGTGGTGGCCTATCCTAATCGCCAGAACAACGATTATGGCTAACTTTAACCTTAAATAAAAACCCCCTGAGGCTAGAGGGCCGCAATTTGGTATGTTTCATGATTAGAGGGTGGATGATCGACATACCAATTTGCAGCCCTCTAGCCTCCTCAGTAGTTTTTAAGATCTGAGGGCGGACAGAAAAGCTGTGGACAGACAGACGGAGCTGGCACAATAGTTTTCTTTTACAGAAAACTAAAACGATGTTTTCTATGGAGTGAAAACAAATCGATTTATGGGACCAAACATATCCTGCAACTGACTCTGGTAACCCACCCCCAACCCATCCACGCACCCTGTGGCAGGATTTCACAACCACACACTCACACTAACAAAAAACAGCACATACACTCACCTCGTACTAGGCTAGGCCTACGAATTCCGGACGGGAAGTTTTGCCAAGCAGAAGGAGGTCACGGAGTCACCACAACCGCCGATATTGCCAACGCTCACCACACAACAACAGTCCACAACCAAGAAAACAACAACCCAACCAGTACACAAACATGACCCAAAACAAGACTCAAAAAGACTCAACCACGAAGACTCAAACTCAACTCACTCGGAACACAGCAGAAAAAAAACAACCAGGCTATCACACGACACCGATCACGCAACCAACACAGCACAAAACCCAAAACACGCCCAAGTACAAACACTCCAACCACAAAGCCTCCAAATACCAAATCACACAAACTGAAACAAAAAAAAGCAACCCAAAACTCCGATCAACCACCGGAAAAACCGTCCTTCCAGCACAATATCTCTGTCAAGACTCCCGCCACGATCATCCGAAAAAACACAGTTCCGCGCACTCCCAAAACAACGAAACACGAAACCTCACGGACAATCCAAACGTAAACAAAAGAAAACCACACTCTCTAACGACATCATTCAACAATTACGTACGCCGTTGTTCGTTGTCTCTCTCTCTCTCTCTCTCTCACACAAGACGTCGTCAAATGCAATAACCTCATTCCTCCATATTACTCCCCCACTACATTTGACGACGTCTTCTCACACACACACTACCCAGATTTTATATAGCCTTAGGCAGGACCCACGGATGCTCCGGAACAGGCCCCCTGGATCTTGTTCGAGGGCCCTCATGCATTCTCTCTGTCTCTACTCCCTTCTCAGCACCATTTTCACTCAACCCCTCCAGTCCACCCCATTCCAGACGCACACTACCTTCCTCATCACTATCCTGACCTATTTCACCCACCACTTCATCCACACCCTCCAATTCTGCCCCAAATATCTCTCCAAATTCTGCCACTAACCCATTCAACTCATTCATAGTTCTGTCCAGCTCTCTGTAAGACTCATCCATACTACCAATCATCTGCCTACTAGTAGGTTCCTTTCCCACCGAAATTTCACTCACCCCAGTCAACTCAAACCCACACACACTGTATGTATCATTCATGCTATCCTCAGTATTGCATGCCCTATCAATCATTCTCACCCCCACAAGCACACCCTTATCACACAACTTACGCTTCTTCCGTTCACTTACTTCCTCCAACTTCCTCCGCTTTCTTCCATACTCAACCAACACCAACTGGCGGTCCTCCAGACCCATTTGCTCACCGAAACTCGGCTCACATTTATTCGTCCTCAACCAATCACTCATTGTATTCTCCTGAACATATTGCGGCACCTCTCTCCATCTACGCAACTGGCTATGATGTGCCCTAATCTCATTCACACTTCCATCCAATTGTAGTTTTCCTAAAACGTAACTCAATCCACTTGGCCCCACCTCCAAAACCTTATATGGCCCATCAAATTTCTCTCTCATCTTACTTACATTCATTCTCCCTCTCTCAATCACCTCTCTCAATACTCTATCTCCAACCCCAAAACTTTCAAATCTTTCACTCACCCTCTTCCACAACCCACGGTCATCCTCCGTTAACCCCAACCTTGGTCTAACCACCCTCTCAAAATTTAACACATATTTCGAAGGAGACATACCCAAGCTCTTATGCAACGTGGAGTTATACACCCACACTGCACGTCCAACATGTACATCCCAATTGTCATCACATTTACTCATCATTCGCAAAATCTCTGTCATCGTTCTCACAGTTCTCTCAGCCAAACCATTCGCACTCGGCATATACGGAGTGGCATACACATGCACAATACCCCACTGCCTCAACATTTCCTCAAACTGCCACCCCACAAACTCAGGCCCATTGTCACTCAACATTCTCACAGGCCTACATACACACATCGGCAATATTACTTGCCCTACCATTCGCGCAACAGTTTCACTCCTTTTATCCTTGATGGGGACCGCATATACAAACTTACTCATGTGATCCACCATCACAATCATTCCCACATGCCCTCTTGCAGTCCGTGGTAATGACACGCAATCAATCACAACCATCTCAAACAATTCTTTTATCTGCAGTCGGAAGACTGGCGGATTTGCTTGCACACTCTGATATTTCCCTCTCTGACAATCTTCACACGTGACAGCTACACCCGCACAAATCTTGCTCAACCCAGGCACATACAATCTCTCTCTCATACACCCCCACAACTTATTCTTTCCTAAATGCCCAAAACGATCATGTACCAACAGACACATACTCACAGCTGCATCGAAGGAAAACACCGGTATATACACCCCTTCATTACACAACCCCTCCTGATGCAAAAAGTACACCACATTCCTACACACCACAAACCGTCCAGCAACCCTCCTGTATGCATCCAACTCAGGGGGCCAATTCTCCACTCTCACCCCCACAATACACACCGCCGTAACATACTGACCCCACACACTCTGATCCTGCATTTGCTCAACCTCTTCCTCACTCAACAAATCATTCTCACCCCAGCAATATCAATCATTCCGACGAAATTTGCTACAACCACGTCACCGTCCTGCATCCTAATTATTTCTCTGCCCCCTTCCTAAGAACCCCCTTCCCTACATCTACACTCACATCATGCACTCTCAGAAAATCTACCCCCAACAAAAAACAAGTTGGCATATCATCCTTTGCCATGATTATGAAATCATGAACCATTTCTAAACCCCCTAACTTGATCTTTAATTGTATTTCTTCCCAAACCAAAACACTTCCTTGCCCTAACCCATGTATCCTCACACCTGCAGACTGCTTTTTCACTCTCCAATCACACCCCCCCAAGTTCACTCACCACCAAATCACTCACCAAAGAAACCTGTGCCCCCGTATCAACCAAGCCACAATACGCCACATTATTTGGCGCCCAACGTGGGGCTGTTGTGTATTTACTGTTAGGATTGTTTTGTGGTGGGTAGAGTGAGAGTAAGAGGTCAGGATGAGTGAGATAGAGAGACTGAGAGAGGAACTCCGGGTGGCTAGGGAACTCCAGGGTAGGCTGGAGGAGGAGAATGGGAGGCTGAGGAGTGAGAATGAGGAGTTGAGGAGTCAGTTGGAGGAGATGGGGGGAATGCTAAGGAGTGCAAAAGAAGAAATGAAAGAGGAGATGAAAGAGGGGGTGAAAGAGTGAGGAAAGAATGGATAAGAAGTTAGAGTCTGCAGTAAGCAGGATGCAGGAAATGATGAAGGGAATGTTTAAGGAATTCTTTGGAGAAGGAGCTGTAGGAGGACGTTCCCCTGGGTCTTGGGATGGGCCAGAAGGGTTGCAGAAGGTAGAGAAGAGTGGAGATGAGAGTGATGGAAGTGATTTAGGTGCAGTAAAGAAGGAAAAGAAGGGAGAGATGCTGGCTAAAGGTAAACGGGAGGACAAGGTTAAGAAAGGGGGTGAGGAAAAGAAGAAAAAAGGAAAGGGGCTTAGGAAGGATGAGAAGAAAGTTGATATTGGGAAATTGGAAAAGAGTAAGGAACAAGATGAAAGTGAGTTGGATAGTGAAGATTGGATAAGGGTAGTTGAGAAGAAGGGTAAGAAAAGCGCAGTTGGGAGGATGGATGTTAGTGTGGAAGTGGATTCACTGTATTCGGAAGAGTGTAAGAAAGGTCAGAGTGAAACTAGCGGCAGCGACAGTGAGTGAGAAAGAAGTACGGAAGGCTATGTATGTGAGAGAAGTGCCACAGTGTGAGAAGTATGAAGAGTATGGAAGTAGGGATATAAGGGATTTTTTCAGTGAGTATGAAGGTTATTGCATGGCTAAATATGGAGAGAATAAGAGGGTATGGGCACGAGAGTTAGGGGGGTTCTTAACAGGGTTTTTGCTGAGTATGTATGGGGTGGTGACGAGTGTAGGTCATGTGTCCTATGAAAGTATTAAAAGTAGGATTATAGAACAGGCAAGAAGGACAAAAAATAGTGTAAAGTATAAGAGGAAACATGATTTCGATGAGGCAAGAATGAATGATGGTGAATCTTTGGATATGTACGTCTGTCGGTTGGAAACATTAGCCAGAAGGAAATTTGGTGATGAGGGAATAAATGAGTGCAAAGAGTTAGTACAAAAGTTGTTGGTGACGGTACCCGAGGGTGTGTATGAGTTCATAAATAGGAAGCGCAAGGAAAAGATGAAGTGGATGAATGAAAGGTTGAGGTGGAATGAAATTTTGGATCTGGTTGAAGACCATGAGGTTGACAGATGCGCGAAAGAGAGTAGGAGTGTTAGTGTTAGGGCAGAGGTACCAGAATTTAGAAGCTATAGGGAAGCAGTTTTGGCAGGACTGAGGTGGATGGCAGAGCAAGTAGTTGATAGAAGTGTAAACGTAAATAATGCAAATATTAAGGGGCCACAGAGAGATAGAAGTAGTAGTATTGGAAGGGTAGGGTTAGTTAGTTATGATCTAGGGCAGAAATGTTATAGGTGTGGGAAAGTGGGGCATAAGAAAAATGAATGTCGGTGGGCACTGGGAGCTTATTTTGGGTGTGGAGAAATGGGGCATTTGGTGAGTGAATGTAAGAAGGTTAGGGGTATCAAGTGTTATAGGTGTGGGCAGATAGGACATATAGCCAGTGGCTGTCGGGGTACCCATGGGGGCATAATTTGTGGTAACTGTGGGCAAAATGGGCATTATGCCAGGATGTGTAAGGAAGGGAGAGCAAAGTGTACCGAATGTGGGGTGGAAGGTCATGTGGCGAGTGTGTGTAGGCGAATGAGAGTGAGGCAGAGTACTAGTTTGGGAAACTAATTAGTGAGGGGGGGGTTCAGTTGGGTGGATCCTCCAGAATGCAGACGGTGAGGGTAATGCATGTGCGTGAAGGGTTGATGCATGAGAAAGGGTTTGGGGGTAAAACGCACAAGTGTATGAGCGTGCAAGTGATTTGTAAGGGTGTGTGTTTGATTGCTCTGATTGATACTGGGTGTAGTGTAAATGTGTTGTTTAAAAATGGGTACGATAAGTTACGGGGTGAGTGTGAGATAAGGAATTGTAAGGGTGAGGTCCGTGGGATAGGAAATTTAGGGGTACCTATAGTAGGGATGATGTGTGAAAAGATAGAAATTGGTGGGGTAGTGATGGACAAGAGTGATTTTTGTGTGATTGAGGGGGCTAATGATAAATACGATATGTTGTTAGGATATAGATTTTTGAAGGGGTGTGGGATGGTGGTCCGTCCGAGTGAGAGTGTTATAGAGTTGCATATGATGGGGGGTGTACGTGGGGGTTTGTATTTGGGTGAGGATGGAAGAGTAGAGCACAAGTTGTGGAAGGGAGTACCACTGGTGGCAAGAGAGAGGGTGAAGGTGCCACGGGAGGTGGGTGAGGTTGTGAGTGTAAGGGTTGCATGGCCAGATGGTCTTGGGATAGCCAACAGTGATGAGTGTGAATATGTAGTTGAGGGTGTGGATGTGAGTAAGTTAGTGAGGGCAAATGTGTGTGTGTATGATGGGGTTTTGGATATGGAGAATCCCCGGGTGTTCATGACTTCATTGCCGAGCGTAAGAAAAAAAACGAGTGCGGGGTATACGTGAGGGAGATTGTGTAGGGGTTTTGTATATGTTGGTGAATGTAGATGACGAGAGATACGTTGAGCTACGACAGGTAATGACAGGTTGTATGAAAGAGGGTAGTGATTGGCAGTATGAGGAGTTGAAAAGAAGAGTTGCAGTGAATGAAAATGCTGGCGATAATGAAAGGGACCGGTTGGTGCAAATGTTATGGGATAGGCGGGGGGCGTTGAGTCGTGGTGACCAGGATTTTGGGGAGTCAAAGCTTCCAGAATTCAAAATAATTTTGGAAGACGACACCCCTATAAATCAGCGTCCCCAACACTTCTCCCCGCCTGTCACTCGGGAGATCGAGGAGCAGTGTGAGGAGCTTGAGAGGGTGGGAGTGATTGAGAAGAGTGAGAGTGCCTGGAATAGCCCCATAGTCCCTGTACGAAAGCTGGATGGAAGTTTGAGAATGTGTGTGGACTACAGGAAGGTGAATGAGGTGACTGTGAGGGAACGATTTCCGATGAATGTGGTGTCCGATTGTGTGTATAAGATGTGTGGGATGAAAGTATTTACCAAATTGGATCTGGTAAGGAGCTATTACCAGATGCCGCTTGAGGAGGAAAGCAGGCCAGTTACTGCTTTTTCAAGTGGCAGTTGCCACTACCAGTTTAGAAGGTTGAGCTTTGGATTGGCTAATGCACCTGCTGCTTTCCAAAGGGCAATGAATGTGGTCTTGGCGGGTTTTGATCGGAAGAAGGTGACTGTGTTTATAGATGACATTTTGATTGCGAGTGAGACTGTTGCAGAGAATATGGAGTTGCTTGAGAGGGTGTTGGAGCGGTTGGAGGAGGTGGGGGTGAAGGTGAAACTTGAGAAGTGTACATGGTTGGCTGGGGAGGTGGAATTCCTTGGGCATGTGGTGAGTGCAAGCGGCATAAGGAAGAGTGAAAAGTTTGTGCAAAAGGTAAGGGAATTCCCACGTCCCCAGACAGTGCGCGAGTTAAAAGGCTTTTTGGGCTTGATCGAGTTTGGGAAGAAATTTGTCAGGGACTGTTCAGGAATAGGCAAACCATTAACTGAATGGACAGGAAAGAGAAATTGCACTAGGTTAAAGTGGGGTGAGCAGATGGTAGAGGCATTTGAGAGATTGAAAGAGGAGGCTGCTAGAGATGTCACTTTGGCTTTCCCAGACTATAGTGAGGGTGCGAGTAAGCTTGAGTTGTTTACTGACGCAAGTAAGTTTAGTATGGGGGGGTGTTTGGTGCAAATGCAGAGGGTAAATGGAGAGGATCAGTTGAGGGTAATTGCATATGTAAGTAAGGCTTTTGATAAGGCAGAAAGGAAGTATTCTGTTGTTGAGAAAGAACTAGCCGCAATAAGGTTTTGTGTTAAGGCTTTGAGTGTGTTTTTGTATGGGGTGAAGTTTATTGTGAGGACGGACCATCGCCCATTGATGTATATGATTAAGAAAGGGAGTGTGAATGCTAGAGTTGCAAGGACGATTGAGAATTTGAGTGAGTTTGATTTTGAGATAGAGTATATACGGGGGGCTGAGAATGTGATTGCAGATGCAATGTCGAGAATGTATGGTGAGGGGGTTAATACTGTGGAAAGTGACTGGGACCTGAACAAGGTTCCTGCAGGGTTGGTTGTAAGGGAAAGGTTTGTGGGGAGTGATCGGGTTTGGCAATGCTTATTTTGGGGGTTAAAAGATTTGGAAAATAGGGGTTTGGTTAAAGGGGTATCTGAGAACGTTAATGAGTTACAGGCAAGGTTGGGGGTGTGCATGGAGGAGGAAGGGGTAGACAACGAGAGAATGTTGGTACAATTGTTTTTGGCAGTAGCAGATTTGTTTGGAATCAGAGTGGTTTTGCACTATGGGTGGAGCAGACCAGTTGAGTATAAAGGGGGGTTAAATGTGGCTAGTGAGCATGGGGTTTTGAATATTCAGTGTCAGGAAGATAGCTGTAATTGGTTGGTGGAGGAGGGGGGTGGCAGAAAGCATGAGGCTTTGGAGTGTGAAAGTAGGGGGCTGGCCGAGGGTGAATGTAGTGGGCTGGCCGAGGGTGAATGTAGTGAAGATGATTGTGAGGCAGGTGACCAAATGAGTGTGGCAGTGAGAGTGTGCATGCATGATATGCAAGGGAAAATGGTAACATTTGTGGGGGTAAATAATGGTGAGTATTGTGGCTTGGTTGATACGGGGGCACAGGTTTCTTTGGTGAGTGATTTGGTGGTGAGTGAACTTGGGGTGTGTGATTGGAGAGTGAAAAAGCAGTCTGCAGGTGTGAGGATACATGGGTTAGGGCAAGGAAGTGTTTTGGTTTGGGAAGAAATACAATTAAAGATCAAGTTAGGGGGTTTAGAAATGGTTCATGATTTCATAATCATGGCAAAGGATGATATGCCAACTTGTTTTTGTTGGGGGTAGATTTTCTGAGAGTGCATGATGTGAGTGTAGATGTAGGGAAGGGGGTTCTTAGGAAGGGGGCAGAGAAATAATTAGGATGCAGGACGGTGACGTGGTTGTAGCGAATTTCGTCGGAATGATTGATATTGCTGGGGGTGAGAATGATTTGTTGAGTGAGGAAGAGGTTGAGCAAATGCAGGATCAGAGTGTGGGGGTCAGTATGTTACGGCGGTGTGTATTGTGGGGGGTGAGAGTGGAGGATTGGCCCCCTGAGTTGGATGCATACAGGAGGGTTGCTGGACGGTTTGTGGTGTGTAGGAATGTGGTGTACTTTTTGCATCAGGAGGGGTTGTGTAATGAAATGGTGTATATACCGGTGTTTTCCTTCCTCCCAACTGACTCTGGTAACCCACCCCAACCCATCCACGCACCCCCCACCCCCCGCCCACCCACACCCCACCCCACCCCACAAAAAAAAAAAAAAAAAAAACGTGAAGCTCCGAAGCAATCTGACTGAAGATACAAATTCCATTCCTCTCTGACACCGAGGCCTTCCTCCCTTCCTTGCACGCTCGAGAATTTCACTGGCCCAAATAATTCACGAAAGGCGATCGAATGAACAGTAAACCACTTGCACGAAGGCGCCATCGAGGAGGAATATGCTATCGACGATAGAGAGAGAGAGAGAGAGAGAGAGAGAGAGAGAGAGAGAGAGAGAGAGAGATTTTGGGTGTGGGACTGAGTGAATTAATGAATGATGAAACTGAGGCTGCTATAAAAGAAGAAATTCAAGCCGAGTACATCACTCACCGAATATGCTTCACAGTCAGTGAGTCAACTGCCTAGGTTACAAAGATTACAAAACCTGTTGCGTCGTTAGAACTGTTGGGCAGAGGCTGCATGCTGGGACCTGTCTCTCTCTCTCCCATCTCCGCATTGCAATCAATATTTGCAGGTGGAAATACAGACGAACAAAAGCTCAAATGATGCTGGTCTTCCTCCTATCAGGGTGATCTGAAGTCTGCCATTTCATACGGGACAGTCAATTTGAGATTATTAGTGAAGCTCGCTTGCAGCTTGATGAAAGATAGAAACACTGGCTTGAAATCTTTTGTTGATCTGAGCAAAATGTAGACACTCGAACAAACCCACATGCTGAAGGAACTCATAAGCTAACTGAAATACGCACTTACGAACGGTTCAGCTCTGGCTGTGGTAAGCATGCAAGAAATGAATGAAGAGTTTTTAGTTTATTATCATTGCATTTCAACTTCACTATGTACATAAAGCTTCACAGTCTTATTCTGTATTTAGAAAAAAGTCGTCGGGTTTTGCACGAGCACCCCTGCAGACACGAAAAGAATACCTTTCCGCTTCAGCGCTCGGCCAATTTTCACAGAAGAGATGGTCGAAATTTTTCATATGAAATTATTCTTGGTTCCTGTCAAGATTTGCGTCAGTGAGGAAACTTGAAGAAAAAGAAGGTA
The DNA here is from genome assembly GCF_040412425.1 of Macrobrachium rosenbergii. Lineage (NCBI taxonomy): Eukaryota > Metazoa > Arthropoda > Malacostraca > Decapoda > Palaemonidae > Macrobrachium > Macrobrachium rosenbergii. The sequence continues at coordinate 4,048,012 of NW_027100725.1, forward strand.
AACGTCACTCCTTCAAATGAGATCTTTATGACAGCACAACGGACACTGGAGAAATGAAATCAATTCCCAGAAAGGTTTCAGAAGTGAAGAAGAAAATTAATAAACACTTTAATTCATTCACCAAGTGCTGTTCCGTTTCTGTCTACCCGGAGCAGATTCAGAATCATTCTTAGCACAAACACGGGGACAGAGAGAGAGAGAGAGAGAGAGAGAGAGAGAGAGAGAGAGAGAGAGAGAGAGAGGAGGGGGGTGAGGGAGTTTAAAACCAATATGGAATGGTCGGGGCAATGAAATCAAACGCCGACCGCAGGCAGGCTATTATCCGAACCCCTAATTCATTGATGCCATATATATAATAGCGGAAATTTCTGATTCTCTTCATTTCCATTAATAACAATAAAAGAAAGACGCAAAGGATGCACAAAGTGTCCGAATCTCCCCAAGTGAAAATAATCGTTGAAGTCTTGGAAAACATTAAATTACAAAGAAGAAATAAAATAAAAAATCCAGTCAGTGTAAAACTGAAAGCCAAAGTTTCATTTATATGGAGTTGCAGCCAAACCCAAAATTCTCGTGTTTATAAAAACAAACCAAAGACTAAATGAGTCCTACTCTATTTCTGGCATTGCACATCATCCAGCGACCAATGAATCTATGCCATCTCTGATGGGGATGGATGTGTCACTGCAGCCCCAGGGGAGACTATGGGGGTGGGGGGGGGGGAGGAAGAGGGATCTACTCCAACGTATCATCATCATATGGACTCGAATAGAAGAAAGAAAGAGAGGAAAAAAAAAGTATACCTTAGTTTTACCAGACCACTGAGCTGATTAACAGCTCTCCTAGGGCTGGCCCGAAGGATTAGACTTATTTTACGTGGCTAAGAACCAATTGGTTACTTAGCAACGGGACCTACATCTTATTGTGGAATCCGAACCACATTATAGCGAGAAATGAATTTCTATCACCAGAAATAAATTCCTCTAACTCTTCATCAGCCGGCCGCGGGAATTGAACTCCGGCCCATCGAGTGACAGTCTGAAGCTCAACCGAGTCGGCCAACAAAGGGCTAAGAAAGAGAGAGAGTGAGGAACAAGGCGAGGGTGAGATGAAGCGTCCCTCATGTGCATTAGAGCTGCTTTCCCTCGATCCCTTTCTCTTTCGCTTACTTCGATTTTTCATTTCCGTGAGGAGTTCTGGCATGAAAAGGAGAACACTTTACTTACTTTTGCCGGTGGCCCCCCCCAAAAAAAAAGGGGAAATAGAGGTGATGGTAGTAAAAGTTGTAAAGCTTATTAATAATGAAGATGAAATGAGTTGAATGCGGACCAGATTCATGGCGGAACTGATGACAGTGAAGGAGCACCGAAGTTAATTGGCTTCTTTTCGTATCTTGAATCATATCTCACTTCAACCCCTCAATGAGGGAGGTCTTGCTGGTCGGCTGTGCAGTGTGCAGCTGCGACTGCCTGTCTGCTGGTCTTCACAGCCACATGACAGGGGCAGTTTTGGACCTCTCGCTTATCAGCGAAAGCCTTCGCTTCCATTGGGTGGTTCCTGCCTAAATTGCTCTTCGCGTTATTCGACTTCATGCAGATTATCTAACATGATACCATCCGTGATTTGTTAACCCACAGTGAGATACATGAGGGAAAGAAGGCGTCAGGTGTTTCCAAAATAAATCTCCTCACATGAAGACACAGAACAGACGGAGAGACGCTCTGCTTCAGCAGCATTTAGGACACACACAAAAAAGGAGAAAAAGCATCGAGATTCATCTCTTCGAGGAAGAACAAGAGAAAAACGAGTTTCAGTTGACTGAAAAAAGGTGAGACGGAACAAGTTGCAAGGGACTCAGTTGGGATGAGCTTTTTGAGGAAAAGGACACAGAGGGGGCGGGGGCGGCTCTACGAGAAAGAGAGAAGACACACGCTGTGATGCAATTTGTTCTGAGGCTGCGCATTACGTCCACAGTGATATCAATACCGCTCATATGCTCTCTATCAAGAACATACAAAAAAATTTGACTCTCTCCCACTCTGTTTCTCTCCTTCATTATCCCTATGTCGTAGAATGGAAAAAAAGGAAAAAAGGCAAGAGAGCAGATTCAGGAACGAATGACACACAATGGTTGCTGAAAATTCAGATCTGAAGGGGATTAATTCCAGCTGAAATACCCAGTCCGTTAAAAAAGTGCCGAACCTCAAGCGACGTGGAAAGGACATTATTCAATTCTCCTTCATTCTAATATTCTAATGCCAAAACGAGATGGGTACTGGGCATGACCTGTAGGGTAAACAGCATCCATTCTCAGTAACAGTATATCACACCAAGACCTTCAATTACGTTTAACTCCGATACCACGGAGAGAGAGAGAGAGAGAGAGAGAGAGAGAGAGAGAGAGAGAGAGAGAGAGAGAGAGAGCAGATATTGTGTCCAAGAACATAATCTAACCTTCCTCATAGCATAAGCAAAGAAAGCATCAAGAGGCAAGCAAGCTCCAGTCACACCAGGTAAGAAATGTACCTGAAATATTGCACAAATTAAAATGATCTGTTACTACAAAACATGAGCAGGACTATACTATACGGCATTAAAAATGAAATCCACCGGCACTTTATTTCTTTGCATGAGAGAGAGAGAGAGAGAGAGAGAGAGAGAGAGAGAGAGAGAGAGAGAGAGAGAGAGAGAGAGAGAGAGAGAGAGTTATGCGAAACACTAATTCTCATATGCGAGCCCCATTACCGTTTCTCATAATTAGGACAACAAAAGAAAAGCAGCTGGCAACAGGATGCTCCAGTCATGACAGGTATTCAGTGAATTTAGATATTTTAAAAACAAAATGATCCACCAACATTAACATATGCAAGAATACTTTACAAGGTGTTAGAGTGAAAAAACATTTGCTCATCATGAGAGAGAGAGAGAGAGAGAGAGAGAGAGAGAGAGAGAGAGAGAGAGAGAGAGATAAGCTGTTATCATGTTCTGAATCGCTGAACGTGATGAATGTCCACTGAGCTCTTTCTTGCAGAAACGTTGCAGCAATTTCCACTGAAGAAGAAGAAGAAGAAGATCATCAGGAAGCGAGGTCAAGTTCTAGACTGAATGATTCATAATCCTCCTTCAGATATCTATGAAAATAACTTGACGTAAACGCACGAACAAAGTCTCCTTAAATATAAGAGGGGCATAGAATGGACGGTTCAATAAAAAGGAAAAAAAGAGACAAAGCAGAGCAGGAATAAACAGGCGGCAATATCAACTGATGGAAATCTGACATCACTGCAAACGAGTGTAAAAATACCGAAGGATTTGTTGTCAACAGATCAATGATGATGTGAGGCAGGACACCAGAAGACTACAACAACTACAATGATGTCCACAATTCGGTTTCAGTGTCTCTTTTCCACAGAGGAACTGAGAAAATGCAAAGCTGGAAAGAAACAGAAATGCACAATTTGACGGAAAGTAAAAGAGAAGAAAAGAGAACAAAAACACATAAAAGACGATGCAGTCGACTCCCTCTCTCCCTCCCTCCCTCCCCTCATGGCCTTTGTCGTCGTCTCGTGATCTATACAAGACTCCTCATCTCTCAGGGGATAAGAGAACAACATCAGGGGAGAGAGAGGGCTCGCACTTTTGACGAGAGAGAGAGAGAGAGAGAGAGAGAGAGAGAGAGAGAGAGAGAGAGAGAGAGAGAATTAACGAAAATATGAAGACAAATATCGGATCACCATGTACAGTAGAAAACAACTCTCAAGCAACCAGTGTTCAGTCTTGGCAGCAGCCATATTCTACTTCCAACAGATACGTGCGTGGCTTTCATGACACCTCTTATGCTACGTGTAATTGAGGGTTTATCTTCCAAGATTCCTAACCCGTTCTT
>NW_027100725.1:4054397-4104397 GCF_040412425.1 Macrobrachium rosenbergii
CTTGCCACCCTCAGTGCAGACTCGAGTCATAATTATTCTGTGTTAAATTGTTCCTGATCTGGCGTGTAATGTGTAAATCTCTCTTGCAGAGGGACCTATTTGCAGTGGACTCATCTTGGACTGTGCCTTGCCCTTAGTCAAGACTCCAGTAGAAGAATCTTCAGGCATTGCAAGCCCTTTAACAATTTACTTATCCATTTTCCCTTCTACTGCTTTCTTTTGTAAGTATAATTCCTTAATTTATCCCAAGTGTTTACATAACATTTCCTAACAAAGTAGAGCCTTCAGCTCCTAAAATCATCCCTTGTTCTTTGTTTTTTACGATTTCCTTTTATGCAAGTCAGAACTCCAAGGCCAATTAAATAAAGTTTCCGTTGCTGGCCTGTAAAAATACCATAAACCCATGGAAATTCGTAAAATATATATATATATATATATATATATATATATATATATATATATATATATATATATATATATATATATATATATATATATATATATATATATATATATATATATATATATGACTGTGAAACATTTTCTGTTAAAACAGAATTCCATCAAAGATAAGGGAGCCCATAGAAACGCCAAAATGTGGAAAATAAAGCCTATAATTCAGAGACCGAAGTGTCTCTCTCCTCAGGCAAACAGTGAATGAGAGAAAGTTACTGAAAAGCGGTATTTATACCAGAAGATCCATAGGTAGGCTGCGAAGTCACTCCAGTTGACAATTTCTCTTTAATCTTCTTAATCGCTGGTTGGAGGAAGATTTTATCTATATCTGAAAACCAGGGGCCTCTTGAGAGATTCATCGCATTTCTTTGTTTAACCAAGGCTGATTCCACCATCTGACTTTTCAACCGACAACTGCTGTTATAAATTATACTATACGAGACATATTCCACTTCATTCTGTGGTTATGGTTATTTATGTGGTTAAAAATAGGTGAGCCTGTTGTCCATACCTAACTGAATGTTTATGCTGTATTAATCTTTGGGTGAGTGATTTGCCTGTGAAACCGATATAAGATTGGTCATAGCTGAGGCGAGGGATTTCGTAAAATCCTGTGTCTTTGGGGACTGGTTTTTGTTGGACGTTAATCAGGGATTTGTCCAAGGTGTTTGGGTAGGTAACAGCAAAAGGGTTAACCTTCCAAGTGTCTGTGTCAACGTCTTAATCTAAGTTTTTTTATTCTCGGTTAATTGTACTTAAGACTTTGCCTTCATAAATGCTTATTTTAAGCCAAACTCAGGGTTGAGGTCTGGCATACGAATGAAGAGTTTGTCCCTTTTTCTGAGCCATTAACACCACCCTTCAAGAAATACCTCACACAGACCAAATAGTACGCGTGGTTACATACTTAGCTCCTCACACTCCCAGTCACAGACTCCCATCAAATAGACAAGAGAGCTAAATGAACTCTCCACTGGGATAATAAGTAAGGCATAGAAGGAGCCATACTCCATGGATAGCTTTTGTACGAATCTTCAGGAGGAGAGTATAAAATCATGAATGAAACTTACCACTTGAGCGTCTGCAAGTTTCTCGCGCTTCCAGAGTCCATGAATTCACCTCATCTCATGGTTAAACCAAAACAGGCTTCTAGAACACTTCCTGCAAGACCAATATTCAGAATGAGGACAAACATACAATGCACAGACTCAGAACTACTTCAAGATTGACCATGACAATAGTAATTATGTCTCATGTCCTACAATTTTGCTTCTACCTCTGTCTTCCCAGAAAATCTTGATACATCATGGGCAGTTATTGTACATTTTCTTGTGCTTATTTTGACTAAAAGTTTTATGAAGTTGAAAAGATTGCTTTTAATTGTTTTTGAAAAGTCTACAGATATTAAATTCTGTGCATGTGTGATTCCAAACTGCCTTTAATCAGTTTTGAAAAGTGTTTAAGTACTAAATTCTGTGCACGTGTGATTACAAATTGCTAAGATTCAAGGCTACAGTGCTCTCTGTGAACCCCCCAAAAGATAAAAAGATTTGCTTCAATCCATATCACATTTTCTGCTTTCAGCTGATTTAGTTAAGTGTATGAAGCAACATGAATTGTGGCTGAGAGATAGTATGTGCTTGCGACCCGAGCAGAAGAGAAGCAATAATCAGGGAAAGCACTACATTTGGAAACAGGACAGAGACCAACGTGATGGCTTCAAGAACCAAGGAGAAAGCGTAGGGCTAAAGACCTCTTCTTTCACATTCCAACTATCCCACAGCCAAGAGTATTTCCATAGAATTCCTAGCCTAGGCTAACCTGTATATTACAACATTTATCATTTCGGTTCTGATTATTATGACTACTATTATTTTTGTTGTTATTATTATTCAGAAGATGGACCCTATTCATATGTAACAAGAAACCCACAAAAGGGTCCATTTGAATGTAAATGGCTGATAGCAGCTTGCAAGACAACGTTATTGTATTCCCAATTTCCAGCCATGGAAACAGCTGTGCAATGTACCTTCAACATGTTTTTGCTTTGTAAAGCTTCCCAAAATACTGATTTTTTGAATAAGGCCAATTACCCCAGACAAAAAATTATTACCATTCCTAACCTAAATGTCTGAGAGTTTGTAAATGTTCTCAGGAGTTAGGTTAGGTTATGTTAGAAAATCATGGCCTATATTTCATTTTATTGAATGTAATGTAACAATAATGTAGCAGTGATTAAAATATCTTAAGTTTTATTTAATTCATTAAGTAACCATAACACAATTAGTGACTGTTTTAAATATGCCTATTTGGGAGCACTGCAGGCATTAGGTTCTTTGCAGTGTTCATTCCAGGGCCTCTAGCTGTTATAACCCCTTTCATTCCTTTTATTTCACCTCCGTTCACATTCTCTCTCTTCCATCTTACTTTCCTCAACCTTCTCCTGACAATTGTTTCATAGAGCTTCAGTTGAAAAAGGTTCTCCTCCTCCTCCTCTTGTTGCTTTGCCTTTCAAACCTTTCTATTCCTCCTGTTACACCTTCCTGATCTTTCTCTCACTCCTGTTACGCATTTCAATCCTTTCTCTCTCTCTCTCCTGTCACTCCTTTTAAACCTTTCTCTCTCTCCTGTTACTCCTTTCAAACCTTTCTCTCTCTCTCCCCTGTTACGCCTTTCAAACCTTTCTATTCCTCCTGTTACACCTTCAAACCTTTCTATTCCTCCTGTTACACCTTCCTAACCTTTCTCTCCCTCTTGTTACACCTTTCAAACCTTTCTCTTCCTTCTGTTACTCCTTTCAAACCTTTCTCTCCCTCATGTTACGCCATTCAAACCTTTATCTCTCTCCTGTTACGCCTTTCAGACCTTTTTATTCCTCCTGTTACACCTTCCTAACCTTTCTCTCCCTCTTGTTACACCTTTCAAACCTTTCTCTTCCTCCTGTTATTCCTTTCAAACCTTTCTCTCCCTCCTGTTATGCCTTTTCCTCTCAATTTCCCTTTCAGCCCTGAATGAGGACCTCACCAGAGGTCCCAGTGCCTGGCCTCTGGCCTAAATTTTATGATAAAAAAATAGAAGTCTCGGAGGTCCCATTACAAGATCAACAACTGACAACTCACTATCACCATCACCATTATTTCTCTTTTCCTTTCACTATCATCATCATTAATCTCATTCTGATCACAGTAAATGTTGCAAAGCTCATACAGAACCAAAGACTAAAATATCACTTACGACAGATTGAATGTTTACGAGAAATAAACAAGTAATGGCAACTGACAGGACCAAGAGTGTTTACATCCTGTCACTCTGGTTAGGCGTCGGCATCAGCCAATCAGAACGCAGAGCTAAAGACCACTACGTTCTCATTGGCTGAGCGACGTCCCGTAACATCTCCCCTAGACGGATAGAACACATCCGGTATGTTTGTTTGCATAAGGTTACTCTAAGCACTCCAAACTATCAGCCAATCAGAACGCAGCTCCATGAGGCGCTATATTCTCATTGGCTGAGCGACGTCCAGTAGCCAGGACCCCCAGACGCCCAGAACACACTCACTCCCGACAAGTGAGGTGAACTGGGACTGGATTATAAGTTTCCAAGTTAAAATTTCAAGCTTGACACTTTATGAAGACACTTTACTATAATACTTCATGATGTATACATAATACAGTACATATATATACATATGTATAGAATATACTTGTCACTTCATACCAGATATATAAGGAATTCTGAAAACCACAATGTGTCTGTTACAATTACAAGTAAGTATTTTCTTATCACTTTCCCTTTTTTCTCGTATTTACAGTCGATTTTATATACTGTATTTTATTATATACCATTTTATTCAGCAGTTATTCCTCTTTATTTCAATATATAGTGATAACTCCCATCACGTAAATAAAATATAAAAAAGATAATATTAAATATGAAAAAAGTTGCGCTGTGAACTGACTTGGATAATTAAGATTTCAAGGTAAATTGAACCTTTTGTATTACTCCATACGGCTGCTTTATCTCTCTCTCTTACTCTGTTGGGTTACGCCTTTGTGATAGCTACTTTTGAAACGATTATACACGATTTCTTTGAAGTCTCTCTCTCTCTCTCTCTCTCTCTCTCTCTCTCTCTCTCTCTCTCTCTCTCTCTCTCTCTCTCTCTTTCTCAGTCTGTATAACGGTATAATAATAATAATAATAATAATAATAATAATAATAATAATAATAATAATAATAGAAGAAGAAGAAGAAGAAGAAGAAGAAGAAGAAGAAGAAGAAACAGGAAACGCAATTCACTCACTCTTTTGTTGATGGTGTTTACTGTTGTTTTGCCGTGTGTGTGTTCGCGGCAGTTCAGTAATAATGAAGAAACAATTTTGAAAATGATTATCTTCTTTGCGTCAACACCTCTCTCTCTCTTTCTCTTTCTTGAGGTACTCATGGATATAACCCATTGACACAGGAGAACTTATATATATATATATATATATATATATATATATATATATATATATATATATATATATATATATATATATATATATATATATATATATATATATATATATATATATATATATATATATATATATATATATATATATATATATATATATATATATATATATATCTGTAACACCATTTGGAAACAGACAAAATATTCCGGGTAGGAATATCACATAGCATACAGATTGGTCTGTCTTCAGAAGGCGATGGGGAGTTCAGCCCTGTTCTCTCTCTCTCTCTCTCTCTCTCTCTCTCTCTCTTTCCCCTCTCTCTCTCTCGAATGTCACAAAGATCTCTTTCGTTCTCGCATTCCACATTAAAGAAATGAAATGGTTCGTATAAGGAAAACTCAATCTTTCCTACAAAAATAGATTTATTATTTAAAGCAACCCAACAAGTAATGAATAAACAAAGAAAAGATTAAAATGCATCATAAATGAAATTGTCAAACAAAGAAATAATCCAACTCTAACTCAAAAGTCTAATCATGGCTAATGACCTGTAAAGTCAAAATCTTCTCACATACTCCAACTTAAGTATTATTAAGTCAAGTCTCAAAAAGTCAATCCACACAGAGATATTATACATTGCAAGGTATGCATTGTATGTCTCTATAATCACACCATCATGACTACATCATATCATTGCCCACCAAAGTCATCACCACAACCACCACAACCATGACATCTGTCGAAAAAAATAAGCACAAAATAATACTCTCCAAAAATATGCAAGTGCAAAACATAATAATGAAAAGTCTAAAATGCATGAGTAAATAGCATACTGGTAAAATATAGAACACAATAAAATAGAATATTGAAATGGCAAAAAAATATATTGAACTTTGCACACAAGTTCAAGAATGTCTTGAAATATGGTAAAAGACCATAAGTCCACAATTCACATAGAAAAACGAAGAGTCTGGACTGTACCTTATTCTGCCAATTCTAAGAGCTTGCCACACTCAAAGATAATGTCTTCCCGATCTCGCTCTAGTTCCGCTAATGAACGACCGAACTAATTTTTGGGCAGAATTAGACACAAAATCGAGATTCTGTAACACACGAACTCATGTACGCACGTAGCAACTTGGTCATATGACTCGGCCAATATCGCTTGTTCATCATTAACTGCTGAGATGATCAACTATTTGCTGAATGCAACGATTCTGCAAGTGACGGGTTCATAGACAGTACCATCTCACTACCAAAATTCTTCCATCACATCTCTGTACCTGCCAATGTTAAAGCGGCCATATTTTAGTAAATATATATACATATTTTAAAATATATATATATATATATATATATATATATATATATATATATATATATATATATATATATATATATATATATGATATATATATATATATATATTACACACACACACACACACACACACACATATATATATATATATATATATATATATATATATATATATATATATATATATATATATATATATATATATATATATATATATATATATATATATATATATAAACTATCTGTGTACGTGTGTGTGTGTGTACATGAGGTTCACACACTCACATACTCTCTCTCTCTCTCTCTCTCTCTCTCTCTCTCTCTCTCTCTCTCTCTCTCAGGAAATGATGCAATATCCTTCACAGCTCGCGCTGGCTCTCTCTCTCTCTCTCTCAGCCACTTCAATTAGTACGCGTTACTCAGTGACAGAGGTAATATGCCTTAATTAAATTCTGGGACTCGTCAGAAAGTGCATTTATTGAACTGAGTGTGTGAACATAAATAGTAAGAAGAAGAAAAGGAAGAAGAAGAAAGAAGAAGTAGAAGAGGAGAGAAGAGATAACAAAGAAGGTGAGTTGTGCTTTGACTCTATATATAGATGGGAATCAATCAGGTTCACTCTAATTAATATGATTCATAGAAAAGACAATATTATTATTATTATTATTATTATTATTATTATTATTATTATTATTATTTATTATTATTATTATTATTATTATTTCGAGAGAAACCCCTCTTTTAGGCAGGTAATGTTAAATGAAATTGCTGCATCAGCTGCATTTAATTTGTATAGAGTGCTCTCTATTTTTCTAATTATTGTTTTCTTCTCTGCTACTTAATCGGGCGGGTAACGTTCCGACGTTGTGCATCTTCAGGAGGGAAAGAGTCGAAATTCAGGGACCCCATATATCCCTGTATTTAAATCTGGAGGACACAATCTGTAGAGTTTTCTACAATGTCTGTATTTGCCAATTACAGTATACAATTCTTTCGCCAAAGTTCCTCCCAGGTCCAACTGGGTATGATCACGGCTGAGGGTAGGAGTAGGTAGATGTTGATGGTTGTTGTTGTTTAAGATTAAGCCAACCTTGTGCTGGCACAGGCTCTTGCTTCTGGAGCAGCCCGTAACTGGATCGATCTGTGAAAATTCAAAGAACAGTGCTTTTGGCTGTCAGTTGGTGAAAAAGAAAGAGGGTGACAGTAAACCCCTTTGAACCTTACGGTACCCATCAGTAGGAGAGAAGGTTTTATAGCAGTGAGTCCCATCCTAGTGGGAGAGGGCTCAAAAGGAAAAGGAAGAGAGCTTCTCTTTGAGGGAAAGGCAACGTTAAAAAAAAATTATACCCATATACATAAATATACATACCAACATATACACGTACTTCACACATACATATATAGAATAGAGTTATATATACCCATATGTGCACATACACCCACATGCACATATGTATGCATATATAAACACCTGCATATACATATGTAAAAATATATACATAAAAGAAAAGCTAGTATGCAGAAATGGGTTTCCGTTGCTGTCCGGCTTCTTTCTCTTTTACCTGTAGGAGTAGGAGTATTTTTTTTTATCTAGGGAGATGGGCGGGACAGCAGGAGATTGCCAAGACCTAAATTATATATATATATATATATATATATATATATATATATATATATATATATATATATATATATATATATATATATATATATATATATATGTTATTATACACCCATTATTTATTGATATATACCAGTCATCAAACATACACAAGTCTCTTAAAATACAAATAAAGTCACTAACAACCAAGTCCACAATAGGTGGAATGGCCGCAACAGAGTGTACAGAGATGGAATCAAGGAGGATAAAGAAAAACTGAAGATAAAACCTTAATATTTAATACAAACTTTTAGAAAGAAATGATCACTGAGCCTCTTACAAAATACATTAAATAAACACAAAAATCAACCACACACTGAAAACATCGAATAACAAACACACTTACACCAAATTAAGACAGACTATGCAATTACACTTTAAAGAGAGGGCCCTGAAAGTAATAGAATGTCGAAAAGTCAGAATAACCTAACTTATTACACGCTAAACATTTATGAAAAAAAATAAACTGCTTCCCTTAAGTGAGCTCTAAACGGTGGTAGTGGCTAACACAGCCTTCAAATCACGGGTCGAGGGGAATAATATATATTCCTAAGACCTTACCAAACATAAGAGAGGTCCCCTTGGCAAAATAACTGGGCCAAGGGCGCAGACTGAAAAAAAAGAATCACTTTAACATAGCAAGAAAATCAATGAACACGGCCATCCGACAGGTAATCACACCTTACCAGTTGGAAGAGAGGTCCCCTTGGTAAAATAACTGAACCAAGGGTGCAGACTGTAGAACAATCAATCTCTCAAAGGAGGACAGCAGCAGCAACTGAAGAAAGGCAGATCTCGAAATCCAGTGATAATCCAAAAATAAGTCAAGCCCTCACAATGTTAATGGTCCAGAAACGACTGACTCAGTCCTGGCGAGACAGTGCCGAATACAGCTCCGGATGAGAAGCCAACACCACACGTGAAAACAAAACAAGCTCATTGTAATTAAAACTATACAACAAGTCAGAAATGTCGGGGAAGAGGAAACAGGGTCATTACGTTCCAAAAGAATAATTACTGCCAAAGTGACTTATTCAAAACAAATTAATTTACGCTAAATTTAACACATACTGACACCTCCTCACCCAACAAAAAAAAAAATTTTCCACAAGAAAATTTTTCTACAAAGTATTGAACTTAACTCAAAATTTAAAGAATTATATTAAAATGCTAATATCAAAAGCAAACATAGCAATTCAATCTATATGAAATAAAACAGGGACAATAAGAAAAATTAAAGTCTAATGACAAAACTCAAAAAGTGATTAAAAATACTATATCACATTGCAGGCAAAAATAGATTACAGATAGTGGCAAAAAATTTTGTACCACTTTCAATACAGTCAATAGATATCAAATCTTAACCTTAATACTAAGACTTAAAGCTAATACAAGTAAATAATTTATAGTGACCTCGCCAAAAATAACATCAGTATCAACATACGAAGAAATATGGTAATATCCCCATGAACTCACAAGTAGAGTGGTGGGCACAGGTTAGCAGAGCAGCAATGTTAACAAGACTAACCTATTATTAGACTAAACCTAGATAACCGACAACAAAAATATAAATCGACCACAATGGGACTAGTGTTACCTCAACCAAGGTCACCACTCATACACCAGCCTGTAGCGCCTAAAAAACGGACGTGCTGTGCTACAGAACCGTGAGCCCGTGACCTGGCTAAATTATTCTGAAAATACAAATATCAGTCAAACAAAAATAAGGACCAAAACCTTAATAGATTAACCTTAACTTAGTCTAGGTCACCACTCATACACCAGCCTGTAGCGCCTAAAAAACGGTTGTGCTGTGCTACAGACCCGTGAGCCTGTGACCTATCTAAGCTATGTAAAGAAAGAATTAATGTGGACCATTGGCATAAACAAAGAACAGGGACATAACAGTATATGATTAATGATTTATAAAAACTAACCATCAATCACCAAAAATAAAAAAAAACGTAACACACTGTCCACATATCAATGATTTACTACACACTCAATATTGTGGCCCTTCACAACACTTTCCAATAATGCCTCTTTTCACTCCAGAGAGCGTCCTTACTCAACACTACTTGTTTTTGCGACTCATTGAGTTTCAAAGAGCGTCTTTTCACTACACTTCACTCAGTTTTAGTGCGTCTACACTTCAGAGAGCGTCCTCACACTAAATGGGTTTGGGCCTTAAATACACACATCATTAATGGACATACACAAGACAATGGTAACACCTTAAAATTAACCTGGACATACACAAGACAATGGTAACACCTTAAAATTAACCTGGACATACACAAGACAATGGTAACACCTTAAAATTAACCTGGACATACACAAGACAATGGTAACACCTTAAAATTAACCCCCACTAACAACACATACTAAAGTAAACAGAAATCAAAAGTACCCTTAACCACTCTTAATCAAAGACGACACCGAAGAAAAACCTGAAAATCACGACATTTAACATCTTAATCTTAAATATTTAATCCTAAATTATTTCATAAACAAAACAAACACCTGACACAACATTATTACAACACACCTGGCAACCTGTACATTCAATAAATTTATAGGATTAATCAAATCAATTAATATAAATATATACAAAACAACTTTACAAATAATAATTAATGAAGAACAAAAGGGTTTTCTCAAATCAACCTATCGATCAGTCACTGATGCGTGTCAGCGCATCAGCGACAACATTACTTTTGCCTGGAATATGTGAAAAGCTAAAATTCCATTCCTGGAGCAGGAAATCCAATGCATCAACCATTGATTTTTATTCCTAAACCTGTTCAAGAAAATCAACGGATTATGATCCGTTAATATTTTAATCAGAGTCCCTGAGAGGATAAATACACCTGAAAATGATTAACAGCTAAAATTAATCCCAAAGTCTCTTTCTCTACAGTCGAGTATTTCCGTTGTGCCGGGGATAACTTTTTGGAGAAATAGGCAACAGGATGAGATACTCCATGAGCATCTTCCTGCAACAAAACTGCTCCAACCCCAACATCACTCGCATCAGTAGCAAGCGAAAAAGGAACGTCAAAATTAGGGGCTTTCAATATAGGGAAATTCATTAGGACCTGCTTTAATTTTTCAAAGGCATTTTGGGCATCATTAGTCCATACAAAAGTCACATTCTTACGTAATAAATTAGTCAGGAGCTCAGCGATATCAGAAAAATTCTTAACAAATCTACGATAATACCCTACTAAACCAAGGAATTTTCTGATATCCCTGCGACACTTCGGTATTTCAATATGCCTAATAGAGTCTACGTTTGCCTGTTTTGGAGCCACTTTCCCAAATCCTACTCCGTGACCCAAATACACAACCTTTGCTTTGGCAAACTCACTCTTTTTGAGGTTTATAACCAAACCAGCTTTCCTAAGTACCTGAAATAAGGCCTTAATACGTTTAAGATGGGTGTCCCAGTCATCACTATAAATCACAATATCATCAATATAAACAACACACCCCTCTAAACCTTGGACCAAAGTATTCATTAACCTTTGAAAGGTTGCAGCAGCATTCTTCATCCCAAAAGGCATTACTTTACATTGGTAGAGTCCTCGCTGCGTTACAAACGCTGACAAATCCTGTGCCCGTTTGGACAACGGAACTTGCCAATACCCCTTTAACGAATCAAATTTAGTTATATATTTTGAATTCCCTATCCTGTCAATACAGTCCTCTATCCTGGGTAAAGGATAACTATCAGGCTTTGTGACCTCATTGACTTTGCGGTAATCAAAACAAAGCCTGAATTGACCATCCTGTTTCTTTACCAAAATACCAAAACAACAGGTGAAGACCACGGACTGTTGCTGGGTTCGATCAGCCCGTGTCGTAACATATAATCAACCTCTTTATCCACAACATCATTTTTAAATGGATTTAACCTGTAAGGGGATTGTTTTACAGGAGTTGCGTTACCCACATCCACACCATGTTCAAGGACAGTGGTCTGTCCTGGAACATCCGAAAATAAATCCTTATAACTAAAACTAACTTTTTCAAAGATCCCTGTTCTACTAAATTCAAATGTGAAACCATTTCTGAAAAATTTTTCTAAAGAATGTTCATTATCATTAGGCCATTCGGAACAATCAAAACAATCATCATCAAAATTACTCACGTCTGGAAAAGAAAAAGAATTAATACCATTACACTTTGTAGTATCACCAATTAATGCCACGGGAATAACTTGGTCACGACCTTTATAAGCTTTTAACATATTTATGTGACACAGCTGGTAGGGTCTCCTCCTTTCAGGAGTTTCAACTAAATAATTAACATCACTTAATTTCTTTAAAATTTTCCACGGTCCTGAAAATGAAGCTTTTAAAGGGTTTCCTGGAATGGGAAGCAATACCAAAACATTATCACCCACTACAAAATTACGCTTCTTAGTCTTTCTGTCAAAAAAGTATTTCATTTTCTTTTGGCTACACAATAAATTTTCACCAGCAAACTTCCAAGCCTTCGTTAATTTATCACCCAAATTACTAACATAATCTAATAAATTTATATCAGGGGCGCCCCCCTCCCAAGATTCACGAACCACATCCAATGGACCATGCACACAATGACCAAAAATAAGGCTGAAAGGTGAAAATCCTAAAGATTGACTCGGCACTGACCGAAATGCAAATAATAAATAAGGTAGTTCCTTATCCCATTCGGAACCATTAACCAAACAATATTTTTTTATCATAGACTTCATGGTTTGATGAAATCGTTCCAAAACACCTTGACTTTCAGGATGGTACGGAGAAGAAGTCACATGTTTAATTTTTAATTCAGCCATCTTCTCCCTAAATAATTTACTCAGAAAATTAGACCCAAAAAATCGGACTGAATTACTTTGGGCATTCCGAACCTGGTGAAAAATTCAATTAATACTTCAACAATTTTAACAGTTTTTACATTTCGTAGTGGTATTGCCTCAGGATATCGAGACATCCTATCCATAATTGTTAAAATATACTGATTGCCACTACGAGTTTTCGGCAGAGGACCAACCACGTCAATAATTACCTCTCTGAAAGGTTCAGAAACAACAGGAATAGGATGTAATGGTGCCTTTGGAATTGGTTGATTAGGCTTCCCGACCTTTTGACATGCATCACAACTATTTACAAATTTTTAACATCATCTTTCATCTTAGGCCAAAAATAACTTTTCACACAATTTACGAGTGGTTTTAAAAACACCAAAATGACCAGCCAAACCATTTTCATGAGCCAATGTCATTAACTCCTTTTGATAAACAAAAGGAACCATAATCTGTTTTACAATTTCACAACCTGTGTTAATGGCATCAAAAGGTCTACTTAGTCTATACAAAATATTATTAATTATCTTAAATCGAGGGACAGTCAAATCAGTAATTTTGCCAGACTCAACTGGCAGGTCTTTAAAATCTGCTTTCTGAGCTGTAATAAGTTCCTTTGTAGTCCAATTAAGTTTATTATCCAACACACCACTATCTACAACTAAGCTATCACTACGATCTAAACTACTCAAATCAACATCAACTACCGACTCTGCCGAGTCAACACTACTAGCCTTCGATCGAGTGATTACAGATATTTCATTACTGGAATTTAATACAATAGGGAAAGTTTTATTTATTAGGGCGACATCATTCCTTAACACCAAATCCACATCTTTAATAGGAAATTTATCAATAATGGCCAGTTTTAAATAACCTGAAAAAGACGGGCATGATAAATAAAAACTCTCAACCGGGTAAGACCTGACCGTATCTGGAAAACCACTTAACAAAACATATTCCTTATTTGAACATTCTAACTCAGTAGGTAAAGATTCTCTGAGAATTAAAGACTGAGCAGCCCCAGTGTCACGCAAAATTTTAACCTTTCTTTGCTCAGTCGAATTCCCAGAGCGGACAAAACCATTAGACAAAAATTTCTGAAAAGGAGCCAGTGACTTATTGCCTAGTCATTGATTATTAGAGTTCTCAGCCACTGACTCGTTCTCATTCCTTCGAATGGCCATTACCGGTCGTCTTTCGGTCCTTTGTGACCTTTTAAATGCATAACACATGCTCTTGACGTGTCCCTTCTTATGACAGAAGAAACAAGTCAAAGTTCTCAACTTCTCCAGGTTATCTGTGGTCTGCCTTCTATAGCTGTTAACAGGAGTAGTAAACTAAAAGAAAGAACCATAATTATCATTAGGCCTGTTATACCTGTTCTGGTTACTACTCCTGTTAACTCTCACCCAACCAGATTTCTCATTTCTGGGTACCTCCCCTATCACATTTTTATGAGAGAGGAGGTACTCATCACTTGCAATAGCCACCTCCTGTAAAGTTTCTAATTTTAACTCTTCGAGGTGTACCTTCACCTCATTAGGCACGGACCTTTTAAACTCCTCAACCAAAATCAATTCTTTTAATTTCTCAAAGTCCGTCACCTCCTTAGACTTTAACCAGTCGCCAGCAAACTGCTCTTTAGCCCTGGCGAACTCTACAAAAGTCTGCCCTCTTTCCTTCTGTAAATTACGGAAGCGTTGTCGGTAAGCTTCCGGTACCAACTCGTAAGCCTTCAAAACTATGGCCTTCACAGAATCATAATCTGAGGACAGATCTTCGTCCAAGGTAACATAAACTTTCTGGGCCTTACCTAACAATTCACTCTGAATAAGAGTGGTCCAATACTCCTTTGGCCACTCCAACCTTGAGGCTATCCTATCAAAAGAAACAAAAAACTCTGCCACGTTGACTTCCTGAAAATTTGGGACTAACTTTTAGAGCTTCAGTTAGATTAATACAAGGCATTGCAAACACATTATGTAGGGAAGAAGAAGAACCCCTATTACTCAATGCTTGCATAGCAAGTTCGTGCTGTCTCTCTCTCTCTCTCTCTCTCCTCAGCCTTCAACCTTTGGAGATCTATTTCCATTCTTTTCAACTGAATCTGCCTATCTAAAAGTTCTACTGACACTGCTTCCTCCACCTGCCTAGTCTCTGGTTTACATTCTGCCTTCATCACCTTAACATTTTCATAAACTTTAAGAAGCAACAAGCCCTTCCTAACAGACCCAGGATTTTTAATTTCAACAAATCCTGCTACACACTCTAAATCAGACTTATTCAAGTCTGCCAACCTGTCCTGCCACCCCTCTCCACTCAGCCATAGTAAATTAATTGCACACAAGTAAATATATAAATGTATCTCACAAAATATACCCAAAAACAAACCAATACACTGTACACCAATAACCACACAAATATCCTACCACGGTCAAAAAAAAAATCATAAACACCGATCAACACAAAAATATAGGAGAGAAGGTATTACTACGCTGCAAACACCCCAAGAATCCACTCTGTACACTCTAGTGACTACAGGATCCGATAGATCCTGGCAAGGTCGCCAAATGTTATGGGCACACGCCCATCAAACATACACAAGTCTCTTAAAATACAAATAAAGTCACTAACGACCAAGTCCACAATAGGTGGAATGGCCGCAACAGAGTGTACAGAGATGGAATCAAGGAGGATAAAGAAAAACTGAAAATAAAACCTTAGTATTTAATACAAACTTTTAGAAAGAAATGATCACTGAGCCTCTTACAAAATACATTAAATAAACACAAAAATCAACCACACACTGAAAACATTGAATAACAAACACACTTACACCAAATTAAGACAGACTATGCAATTACACTTTAAAGAGAGGGCCCTGAAAGTAATAGAATGTCGAAAAGTCAGAATAACCTAACTTATTACACACTAAACATTTATCAAAAAAATAAACTGCTTCCCTTAAGTGAGCTCTAAACGGTGGTAGTGGCTAACACAGCCTTCAAATCACGGGTCGAGGGGAATAATATATATTCCTAAGACCTTACCAAACGTAAGAGAGGTCCCCTTGGCAAAATAACTGGGCCAAGGGTGCAGACTGAAGAAAGAATCACTTTAACGTCGCAAGACAATCAATGAACACGGCCATCCGACAGGTAATCACACCTTACCAGTTGGCAGAGAGGTCCCCTTGGTAAAATAACTGAACCAAGGGTGCAGACTGTAGAACAATCAATCTCTCAAAGGAGGACAGCAGCAGCAACTGAAGAAAGGCAGATCTCGAAATCCAGTGATAATCCAAAAATAAGTCAAGCCCTCACAATGTTAATGGTCCAGAAACAACTGACTCATTCCTGGCGAGACAGCGCCGAATACAGCTCCGGATGAGAAGCCAACACCACACGTGAAAATAAAACAAGCTCATTGTAATTAAAACTATACAACAAGCCAAAAATGTCGGGGAGGAGGAAACAGGGTCATTACGTTCCAAAAAAATAATTACTGCCAAAGTGACTTATTCAAAACAAATTCATTTACGCTAAATTTAACACATACTGACAATATATAGCAAAAATGTATATATACCCATATATGTATATACATACTCATGTGTACACATACATACATATGCAAACACCTACACACACCTACTTAACAATATATATAAATAAACCCAAAAGCGCTTACCCAGAATGGGTAGTCTTTGGTGTCCCACTTATTGTTTTACCTGAGGGAGCATTCTTTTACCTGGGAGGTGGACGGGACATCAGGAGATTGCCAAGACCTAAAAATATATATGTATAGAGCAAAAATGTAAATTTACCCACATAAGTCAATATTGTACACAGGAGAAAAGAGAATAAAGCACTCTAATAGCTCGATAATTTCACCTTCCACCAGGCCTCTTCAAGAGCTTTATTACAACTAAACAGAATAAGTACATACATAAAAATCACCAACATTGTTTCTCACCAGAAAAAAAAATAAAAGAACAGTTGTCAAAGTTAAAATTAGGTTGTTTAGACCATAAACAAATGGTCAAGAATTAGCAATTCAGAAAAGTTAAAAGAGAGAACTATTCAATGATTAGGTGATAAGTCATTTAAAACCTTTCTCTGAATTTGCACTGTTGTGAAATAATGTGAACGAATAAAGGGTCTAATTTACACATGCCCTGACTAATGTTAATTAAAGTTTTTTTTTTTTTTGCTAAAACTTATGCAAGCCGTTTCTAACAAATTTCTTGTCATCACATGTTTTTCTTTGAATAATATTTCTGTTTTGTTCCAAAGAATAGGACAGCCACAGTTTTGCACGCGCAAATTAACAGCGCTGTTTGGAGAATTTGTTCTTACACAATATTAATGTTGGGAAATTCTCTTATTAATATCTTGTCCGGTTTGTCCCAGGTAGAATTTGCCACATTCACAAGGTATTTTGTAAACCACACCTTGTTTGGGGCTGTTGCAAATGACTTTCTTTCCTATTGTGTTGGGGGAAGAAAAGACTACTTTAAGGTTTAATATTCTTAAAGGGTAAACAACATCATTGAATGAAGGGTGGAAAGGAAGAACCAAAGTATTACCCATATCATATTCCTTTTTGGTGCTTGTTCTATAATATATTTGTTTAGCTAGGAATAAACATCCTTCTATTTCCCTGATTGAAAAGTGGTTTTTTATGCCAATTCTGGTGATGTTACTAAACTCTTCGTCCAGATATACGCGGCCAACTAGTCTAAGTGCTTTTAGAAAATGAGATCTTAAAGCCATGTACTTAACATTACGTGTATGAGTCGATTTTGCATTGTTATTTGTAGCTTTTCTGTGATTTTTGAATTTCAGGCCATTGTCTGTTCTTATTACTTTAGTGTCTAAGAAGTTTATGGAGTTATTTGTTTCTTTCTCCATGGTGAATTTTATTGAATTTTATCAGTGTCGTGGTTTTTACTCCAAACTGTAAAAGTGTCACCTACGTATCTAACCCAGTAAACACCATCTGGCAATATTCTACTGGCAATTCGAGTTTCATAGACTTCCATGCACATATGTGACAGCACTGGGGACAAACAGTTGCCCATTTGCATTCCAAACTTCTGCTTATAATAACTGTTAATAAGAACAAGACAAGTATCTATTACACAAAGTCTAATTAATTTTAAAATGTCTGGAACAGGTATGGAATACTTCTTCCTTTCACCCTTCATTCAATGATATTGTTTACCCTTCAAGAATATTAAACCTTAAAGTAGTCTTTTCTTCCCCCAACACAATAGGAAAGACAGTCATTTGCAACAGCCCCAAACAAGAAGGTGTGGTTTACAAAATACCTTGTGAATGTGGCAAATTCTACCTGGGACAAAACAGACAAGATATTAATAAGAGAATTTCCCAACATCAATATTGTGTAAGAACAAATTCTCCAAACAGGGCTGTTAATTTATAAAGAAAAAGATATGATGACAAGAAATTTGTTAGAAACGGCTTGCATAACTTTTAGCAAACAAAAAAAACTTTAACAATAGTTAGGGCATGTATAAATTAGACCCTTTATTCGTTCACATTGTTTCACAACAGTGCAAATTCAGAGAAAGGTTTTAAATGACCTATCACCTAATCGTTGAATAGTTCTCTCTTTTAACTTTTCTGAATTGATAATTCTTGTCCATTTGTTTAAGATTTCAACAACCTAATTTTAACTTTGGCAACTGTTCTTTTATTTTGCTTTTTTTTCTGGTGAGAAAAAATATTTGTGATTTTTATGTGTAAACTTATTCTGTTTAGTTGTAATAAAGCTCTTGAGGAGGCCTGGTGGAAGGCGAAATTATCGAGCTATTAGAGTGTTTCTCCTGTGGACTATATTGACATATCTCATCTTCGTGGTATGAAGATTGTATTTATACCCACAAACGTATACACACTCACATGTGTATGCGTACATACATATATAAACACGTATACACGCTTACTTAACAATATATATATATATATATATATATATATATATATATATATATATATATATATATATATATATATATATATATATATATATATATATATATATATATATATATATATATATATATATATATATATATATATATATATATATATATATATATATATATATATATATATATATATATATATATATATATATATATACTATATATATATATATATATATATATATATATATATATATATATATATATATAAACCCAAAAGCTCTTACCCAGAAAGGGTAGTCTTTGGTGTCCCACTTACTGTTTTACCTGAGGGGGTATTCTTTTACCTGCGAGGTAGGCATGTGTCTGGTGATCTGTGCCGGTGTCTTCTCATTTTTGGTCAGATTCGACGTGAGAACCTGCGTCTCTGACAGTCCAGTAGGTAGTGTGCGAGGGGCTGATTTACTGCTCGGTCACAGTACTGGCATAGCCTGTCTTCGTTCCCAATCAGTTGCCAGCTGCATAGGTATCCTAGCCTTAGCCTCTGCGTGGTGACAGAGAGTTTTCTGGTGGTTTGCCTTGTGATGTCGTGAGGCTTGAAGTTTGTGACATCTACGTACCACTTGGCCGTTCTTGAATTTTGCAGATAGTGCTGTTGCACTTCACTTTCTTCTTGAAGTCTGGCATATCTTTTTGCCATTTCTTTTAGTTGTGTGATTGATGGTTGCATCTTTGTACTCACTGTACTGCAGCTGAGAGCACTTTTGGCTAGGATGTCAACCTCTTCATTTCCCTGGATCCCCCACATGACTAGGTATCCAGTTGAGGACGACCCTCCTGCCGGCAGCTTGGTCTGACTTGGCCACTGATTTGATTGCTAATATCAGTGTCACATTTTCTTTGGGTTTTGTTGCCTTGAGCACGAGGATTGCTCCTTTGAAGTCGGTATGTACTGTTTTGTGCCCTTCTTTCCGGATGGAGTCTTCTAAGGCTTTGAAAATTGCCATTAGTTCAGCTTGTAGTATGGAAGCATTGTTGGACAGCCTCCAGCTTCCTTTGAAGTCTTGGGCTACCACTGCTGCTGCTGTTGCTGGTGCTTGTGGATCAACTGATCCCTCTGTGTAATATGTGTTTTCAGCTGCTGTGCTCCTGATTGCTTCTTCTGCTGCTGTCCTCATCTATGATGCTGTGCACAGTGCTTTGCTTGCCGGTAGTTCTGTAAAATTATACCAGAGAGGTTCTTCGACCCAGAGAGCTGGTTCTTGGTATCCCTCAGGTGGGACATCCTTTGCCATGTCTTTCACTGTATCCTGCACATCTAGTTGTCTCAGGGTCTGGAGTATGCTGCCAGCGTGTGTTTTAGGGGGATTTAGATCCTCATGCAGGTTTATGCATGCAAGCATTTTATCCTTTAGCAGTCCATCTCTGTCACTTTTGATAGTTTTGCACAGTATGGCAGCATTTCTTTGGCCTATTCTGTGGGTGAGAGATTGTAGCTGTGTCTCTGCCCTCAGGAGACATATTCTCGTTCACATTGGGGCCCCCAGCATTAATCTTATGGCATTGTTCTGGATGACCTCCAGCCTCTGCTGCTGATCCTTCCTGAGACTTGTCAGGACAGGTGCTGCATTTTCCACTTGTGCTCTGACGGTTTGCACGTAGAACTTTCTAAGCAGTTGGTATGTGGCCCCTTCTTGCAGAGTTGTTATCCTCTTAAGAGCATTGAGTCCTGTTCTTATTTTTTCCTGGAGGAGCTGTATCTCTTTCCCAGGAGATACTGTGTTTGCAATGCAGACTCCCAGGTATGTGTAGCTGTCCACCCAGTCTATGGTGTCTCCCCTTAGCAGAAGGTTAGGTGGATTTTGACCATGCTTTATTGCCATGGCTTTTGTCTTATTTATGTTGATCTTGAGTCCCAGTTGTGTGCATTTATCCTCTATTTGTCGCAAAGCTTCTTGCATCTTGTGGAGTGGTCTTCAAGGGCTTGTGCTGACAATGCAAACGCCATCAGCATATAGGAAGACCTCTATTCCCTGCGGTAATTCTAGGCAGGCTAGATTCTCCATTAGGACACTGAACAGGAAGGAGCTTAATATGCCTCCCTGGGGAGTGCCATTTTCAAGAGGGTAGCATTCTGACGTTCTGCCTTGGAACACTACGCTGGCTTCTCTGCCTTGCATATATCCTTTTGTCCATGCAAGTAGGTTGCCTTTGATCCTCTTCCGGACTAGGGAATTGATATTAATTTTATATGTTACTGCAATTTGAGTGGGTAATATTCCGTTTTCCTTATGGTTAAGTATATATTTGGATTAGTTTGTGACCGTGTGATCCCGGATTTGCCGTGGATTAACCTTTTCTTTTTAACCCCTGGCAATTAACCATCTGGTATTCAAGGTTATACATGTTTTTGGATTTTGTAAGCCTAAACTTTAGTATGTCATTTTGTTTGGTCTTAAGTACAGTTTGTGACAGCTCGATCCCGGATTATCCTGGATTAACTTTCTGTTTATTACCCTTTGACAATTGACCATCTGGTATTTCTTGTTCTATTTGTTTACTTTGTAACCTTCTTCATACTTGTGTCTCATTTGTGCCCCGACGATGCGTCAATAAATGTGAAAGCGCTTGGTACTACTGAACTTCTGCCTGTCTTTTTCCTGTGGGATTCGCTTATACACTGAAGTCACGTGCATCTACTGTGATTTTTTAAGCATATATATATATATATATATATATATATATATATATATATATATATATATATATATATATATATATATATATATATATATATATATATATATATATATATATATATATATATATATTATAATTAGCGAGAATTCAGAAAATTGCTCCTTTTTCGTTTTCCTGCCTGCCGATCGATCGATAGACATATCTGTCGTTCGACATGCATGCCTACCTATCTATCAGCCGGAGCTGGACAAGGGGTTCGCATGGTCAGAATACAAGGGATTAAAACCGATTGTAGGCCACTCCCTTTAAGTAGATAATTCCTTATTCGAGGCAAAAGTGAATCTGTCTGGCTGCTTCTTTACAGGTAACCCCCACCCCCACAGCTGAAAATGACTCAACTCCCTATGTGCCTGGACGTGCCCCCTGCCCATAGGAGAGGGCATAAAAGCAACCAGCAGACCAGGGTTCACTCTCAGACGCTAGCTGGACGACATGGTTAAAGACCAGAAGGACACACTCACCACCACACCCTTGGCTGGACGATGCCCTTAGACCACGACTTCTCCATCTAACCATGTGGCCCTTCAAAGTATATTTTTACCTTCGTGCACTTCAACCGCCAACCACATGTTCCCTTCGCTGCTGGCCTGATCGATAACCCACTCTATTACCTGGCATTTTGTGGAAGATCGCATTCACCCTCGGAAATCGGAAGTCATCCACGTACCGCCTTCTGCGCTAGAACCAAATCTGCCTTATGGTAAAGTGCCCCTGAAAAGAAGTCCATTCGGTCATGCTTTTTCCTCGTAAAATTTACTTAATTTGAGTGCCAGTAATCACCGAATCTCTTGTTAACTTTCACCGGTGCTACTCGAGTGTAGGCAGTGCTAAGCCATTATTAACTCATCGAAGCCCATTGGCACCCTCAGTGCGTCTTCAAATTCATTATCCTTTTATCTGTTTTCATTACTGGCATATAATTTGTGTATTTCCCATTTCAGAGGGACCCTATATCGTGGAATCTTCTCGGACTGTGCCTGGAATCCCCCAGTTTCATTCATCCCGTAGGAATCCCCTTCAGGATCAATAATTTAATTGCATTTCTCATTTCCGTACTGATGTTCTTTATGTAAATATATTCCCGTAAGTTGACCCACGTGTTTACATAATATTTCCCTTCAGTAGTAAGAGCCTTACGCTCATATGAAATACCCCCTTTTTTCTCTTGTTTTATGTTTCCCTGGACCCAATAAGTCAGAATCACAAGGCCAAAGTATCTGTAACGGTTGCTACCTGTCTCACAGAAAATACCTCAAACCAGATTGCCCAGGAAAAACATAAAAATGGTGACCTTTTTTACCTGAGATTCTCGTTTTAGCGGTTGTATTCCCCCCCCCCCAATTTGTTTTCTGCTTTTGTTTGGGTTTGCATCTGCCAAATTGGCAATTAACAAAGCTACGCTGGGTACGAGACAATTACGAACCTTTTGTGTAAAACCAGCTCACAGATCCGGAAATTCCACGTAAGTAAATTGTGTTTATTTTAGCATAGGAATTTTAAAGACGTGACTGAGCCTAGGAAAAAATACTAGGGACGCATGTCAAGAATAAAAAGAAAACGAGAGAGGAGAACCGTCGTAATTTAGATTTTGAAAGCCTTGCACGCGGCTTGCATGGCCTTTATGATAGGATATTTACCTATTAACCATTTCGAGGAATAGTGCTATATTTCCTCCTTCAAAATCACACAGATTCATGATCGCAAAAATTAGTCAGGCGTATACTCACATTTTCTCACGTGGGACAAAGTCAGCTAGAACCTCTGATTTTCTTTCCTCTCACTCTCTCACTCTTCTATAGCGAAGGTAAAGATCCAGATAGACAAATAGACTTGAGTGGTAGGTAAGCGTGAAATTGATTTAGGCTCCCAAAATTTTTCTTTTCCCACACAATTCGCATTCAGGGAAATTACAGTCTGTGCATATAACCCTTCCCCATTGCTTCGTCGCTAGGATGGAATCATACCACCCCAACCTAGTGTCTAAAAATTGCGTTGCTAGGATTTGTCTGTTTAATTTTCCCTTGTTTACCTCGGGCTCGTTCCAGCCAATTTTTTTTCTTTCTGTTTTTCGTTGTTGTTTTGTTTTGTGCGTGTGTTTGGGGTTATTCTTTTGTGGGTGCGTCGTCTACACACTGAATTAGGGACCTTTATCATTTCAATATTCTTTGCTTACAAAAGGAAACCTCTCCAAATAACCCCGCTTCGTTGGTAATTTGGTGAGACCAATTCATTTCCAATTCAGTCCCCAGTAAGCCTGCCTAGTTGGTAATTTGACGAGACCATTTCATTTTCAATTCAGTTCCCAATAAGCCCGCCTCGTCGGTAATTTGGTGAGACCAATTCATTTCCAATTCAGTCCCCAATAAGCCCGCTTCGTCGGTAATTTGGTGAAACCAATTCATTTTCAATTCAGTCCCCAATAAGCCCACCTCGTCGGTAATTTGGTGAGACCAATTCATTTTCAATTCTGAAGACTGGTGTTTTTCCATTATATCGATCAGTTTTGATCGGTCTAGAAGACTGGTACTTCCATTATATCATTAGTTTTATTTTTAACCGAAACCTTCGGGACACCCAATCTCTCAACAATTCTTCTGTAACTCTGCTTTCCTATTGTCTGAGTGAGAACTCAAGTGGGATGTTTAAAAAAACTTAAGAAGATGAGACATTATAGTGTGAGAATTCTGCTTGGAATCTGTAGTGTTTCAAAATTCTTCAAAGTGTCTTCTTTTATAGAGCTATGTATAATGACTTCAGCAATATACATAACACTCACATTGCGCATGCGCGGAAAAAAGAACATTTAGGCCGGGAAAACTTCCAGTTAAAATATAACTACCCTACAGAGTTAAAATATTTGGCAGCGCTAAACTCATTGCCCAGCACTTCACTAAGGTCAGAGAGATTCTGCAAATGTCAAAATGTTTTCTGGAAGTGTCCATGCACAGGATGTCAGAGCGTTTTTATCCTGTTTGTTATGAATATGGCGTCTGAAGAGAGAGAATTCCACTCCCACCCTCTGAAAACTGATTTCCTCCCATTTGTTTGAATGAGAAACCATTTTCTGCCCTTCTTCCAACAGAGAGAGAGAGAGAGAGAGAGAGAGAGAGAGAGAGAGAGAGAGAGAGAGAGAGAGATTCTCCCATTCCACCTCCCCACCACCAAAACAAATTTCTCTCCCAACTTTTGAATGAGTGTTCTTTCTCCATAGCTGCATTTCAACAGAGGGAGAGAGTCATAATAGTGCAGCAGATAATTGCATATTTATAAGAATCGTTCAGATAGTGAAACAAGATAAAATTTTGCACAAGTGCTCTTTAAAGTTCCCTCTATCAGAAAAGGGCGCTGGCCACGCAAAAAATTTAATATGGCGGCCAAATTCCAAGATTGCGGCCATCACCCCTCAAATGGTGTCTTACATAGATACACACTGCCCACCTCCCCCTCATCACGACAGTAGATAGAGAACTCTGGGATTTCAATATTTTTCTGGTAAATTTCAGGCCAAAGCCACGATTCGCTTATTACATGATATCAGCCTTCCTGTCATTTCTTAAAACTTCGATTTCATCAAAATTACCTGGGAGGGACTTTTTTCATTTATTTGTTCAAAGAAGTCTAGAGATGGAGATCATGATAAGGAGGAAAACTATTCTGTAACTTAGACATAATCTTGTTTTGTTTCAACAAAGAGAGAAAGAGTCCCGAAAAGCACCTTCTTTATTCCATTTCAAAATGGCATTGAAAAAGGACCATTTCATTACTCATTCTTGGTAACATCCTGTAACGACCATTCAGGGATTTATAAAAGTTTCTACATAATAAGCAATCACAGCACTTCTGTCTAGCATGCAGGAGGTATATTGCAATACAATGTCTCTAACATCGGCAAAAACAGTAATGAAATAAAATTTTCATCCTCTGCAACAGAAACGAGGAAGACCAACATGTATAATGATGTAGGCAACAGGAGGAATGTGATCCTTGAAAACAATCAGGTTTATTATATTCCTCAGGATTAAACTTTCAAGTCAATAAAACGATAAATTAGCTCATTCTAATACAAAGAACATGTAGTAAGCAGAGTTTACGACCACAAATCTTGAAAAACTTTCGCTCGGTATTTTGGTAGAGAAGAGGATATTTCTAAAAGTCTCCAAAAACCTATGACAGTGCAGATGAAAATAAAAGGTTAATCAAAGATGAAGAACACCATTTTTGGAGTCCATGTGCAATCAGGTGAGATTTGGAAAGAAGAAGTGGTTTGACGCCTCTTTATATCTGCAGGTAGATGATTCCAAAATATAGGACCAGCTACATTTGTAGCCAATTCAGTTTTTCAAACATTGGAGTAAATGGTCATGCTCTGGGGCATTTTCTTGACCCTTTCCAATCAGGCTTTATAGGTCGAACCCCAGACCCGCAAGCAGTAGTTCAGGACACTCAGAACCAGCGACTGCACCTACCACCATGACTCGACAGTCTGGCTCAAATCTCTGCTAACTCTTGGATATAAGAGATGCCAGTTACCTTTTTGAATGTAGTGCGTCATTCTCGCATTAAAAGTCCTGCCACAATCCATGAAAACTCCGCAAAGGTTTTAAACTGTGTTTGACCAGGACAAGTGTCACATTACTGAATGCAGTACTTTGAGGCCCATTGAAATTTTTGATCCGAAATCCAACTTTGATGATGAGGTCGATGTTTGTTTCCTTTATGGTTCAGACTGAGCGTAGATTTTTCAAATCAGATGTCTGAACCGCGGTAAGGTTAGTATCTCCCAAAAGTCGGGTTCCCTTAGATGGAGAACAAGTACTGCAGGTCCGTGATGATGAGCTGCTATTTTCTGAAGGTGCTCCGCCTTCTCCTTCAGCGACGAAAGGCCACCATTCGATTGATTGATCATGACATGAGCAGCTATTAGTAGTTTGATTAATTCATCAATTTCTAGGTCTCGGATGTTCAGTTCCTCTCGAAGTTCCTCGACGCCCTTCGTAGCATCTCCTGACATTATTATTTCAGTGTATGAATTGTTGCTTTCAGAATTGATTGTTCTAGTTAACAGGGTTCTTCAAACTATGGGTCGCGACCCATTACTGGGTCGCCAAGTCCTCCAAACTAGGTCGCAGGCACACAAAAATAAATACATAAAATAAAAATCATTATGTACATGGCTATAAGATGAATATGAATTCATGCATGGATCCACCTAGTCCTAACGAATATCCGAGTCTAATCGTAATGATCAGAATTTCTATTTTCGTGAGAGAGAGAGAGAGAGAGAGAGAGAGAGAGAGAGAGAGAGAGAGAGAGAGAGAGAGAGAGAGGGTGCAGGGTAACGCAGTGGCGGTGTGTGTGGCGAACATGAATGGACTTGTAAGCTGTGAGCCTGCGATGCGTACAGTACTTCCAGATTTGAAACAGAACATGATTAATTACAATCAAGTTTTAGGAGTGTGCAAAAGTCTCCTTGAGTTATATAACAGTTCATGCAACCACACTCGCATCAAATGGATGGATTTGTTATTAGAAAGGGTGTCATTGCTACTGAGGCACCAAAGCCTTCTTGTTCAGGAGAGAAAGACAAAGAGACGAACTCAGTGACAGAGAAGCCTGCTATGTCTCGTACTGGTATGGGCGAGGCATCATCGCTGCCTGTGCCCTGTTCTGAGCCTTCTGCAAAGAAGAAATTATGGCTAAGGCAATACAGTGAAGAAATCTTGAAGTATGGATTTATTAAGTATGATAAAGATGAACAAGAACCTCTGCCACAGTGTGTTATTTGCAATGAAGTTCTGGAAATGAAAGTATGAAGCCTTCAAAATTAAAGAGGCACCTTGAATCGAAACATGTTGAACTAGTTGGAAAATCAGTAGATTTTTTCAAAGAAAAAAAGAACAATTGAATTTATCAGTGAAAATCCTTAGTAAATCAACCACTCACAATGATAAATAGCAACTGGCTTCTTATCTAGTTGCTTATCGAATAGACATAAGAGAAAAAGTGCCATATATTTATGGTGAAAAACTTATCCTTGCAGCTACATTAGATAAAGTAACTACTACAGTGCTTGATGAGAAATCAGCAGAGAAGATTAAATGTGTCCTTGTCAGGGACACAACAGTATCTCGGAGGATTAGGGATACTGCAGAAGATTTGGAATTTCAGTTGGTTTCACGCCTCCAGGCTGTTGAAGAATATCTATCCAGCTGGATGGAAGTACTGATATAGCTAATTGTGCAACACTCCCGGTTTATGTGAGATATCTATCCATGGGAAGATGACTTCTTGGAGGACGTACTGTGCTGCTTGACCTTACTTACACACACAACAGGGTCAGAGATCTTCAGAGTTTTGATTGACTATGTAACTGGGAAATATAAATTGAGTTGGGCAATCTGCAAGGGCGTCACTACAAATGGAGTGGCAAATATGACAGGAAAAAATAGTGGTGTTGTGAGCAAGATATCAGAGGCCGCAGGTAATTATGTAACTTGGAATCATTGTTTCATTCATCGTGAAGCTTTGGCTGCAAAAGGAATCCCTGCCAGCTTGAAAAATGTTCTAAATGAAGCTGTAAAACTCGTCAATCTTATCAAAGGAAGTTCATTGAATAGCCGTTTGTTCGAACAACTTTGCTGTGAAATGGAAGCTGATCAATCATACTTGTTGTACCGTACTGAAGTTAGGTGGCTATCCCGAGGAGGAGTTCTAACCAGGATATCTGAATTAAGGATGGAGAGACATATATTCCTTCTTGAAAAGAAGTCTCCAATGGCAGAGCTATTTTTTAAGGGATGAATGGCTTTCTTTCGCACAGCTATCATATTTAGCAGACATTTTCTCAAAGCTCAATGAACTTAATCTAAAACTACAAGGAAAAAAGAGAATGATATATTCAAACACGCCGAGGAAGTGCAGGCATTTAAGAAATCACTGAAGATCTGGCAAGCAAGGGTTAAAACAGACCAACCTGTTTACTACATGTTCCCCACACTTTTACAACATATTGAGGAAAACCATTTAAATCAAGAATGTATGCAGAAAATAAAAAAAAAGATATAGAACTACACCTTCAGTCTCTGTCAGCCAGCTTTGAGCAGTATTTTCCAGAAGAAAAAACTATCCATTTAAAAGAAAATACTGAGTAAAAGATCCGTTTATATTTGGGAACCCAGATTCAGATGTGGAATTAAACTTAACACCTAGTAAGGAAGAAGAGTTAGTCCGGCTAACTAGTAATAACTCATTAAGAATGAGGCACAAGACATCATCAACATTGTCTTCTGTTTGGCTTCTTTCCAAGGACTATCCCAACTTGAGTAAAGGAAGTGTCATTCTCTTGCTACCTTTACAACCATTATATGTGTGAGGCTGGTTTTTCAGTCTTAACCATGTTAAAGTCAAAGGAGAGAAATCGCCTTGATGCCACTATCGACATGCGTGTCGCCCTATATTTTTCTGTATGGGTCATGGGAATGATGTCATAGTAAAAACTGGGTCACGGCTGAAAAAGTTTGAAGAACCCTGTTCTAGAAGACTGGTGTTTTTCCATTATACCGATTCATGTTTCTTTTGTAACCCAGACCTTTGTGATACCAATCTCTCGACAATGCTTCTGTAACTCTGCTTTCCTATGGTCTGAGCGGAGGAACTCCCGAGTGGGATTGTTTAAAGACATGGGTTTATTAGAAGATGATATTACAGTGTGAAAATTCTGTTTGGAATCTGTAGTGTTTCAAAATTCTTCGTGCGTCTTCTTTTGTAGAGCTACGTAAGTAATGACGTCAACAATACATCACAACACTATTATGCGCATGCGCGGGAAAAAGAAAGTTTGAAGCCATGAGAAAAGTTCCAGTTAAAATATGACTAAGTCTACAGAGTTAAAATAATAAGCAGCGCTAAACTCTCATTGCCCAGCACTTCACTAAGGTCAGAGAGATTCGTGAATGTCAAAATGCTCTCTGGGAAGCACATCCATGCACAAGATGTCAGGAGCGTTTTTGGTCCTGTTTGTTATGAATATGGCGTCTGAAGAGAGAGAGAGAATTCCACCCCCACCCCCACAAAACTGATTTCCCTCCCATTTGTTTGAATGAGAAACCTTTTTCCATTCCTTCTTTCCAACAGAGAGAGAGAGAGAGAGAGAGAGAGAGAGAGAGAGAGAGAGAGAGAGAGAGAGAGAGAGAGATTCTTCCAACATTCCCCCCCCCCACCAAAACTTATTTCTCTCCCAACTTTTGAATGAGTACATTTCTCCAGGGCTTCATTTCAACAAAGAAAAGAGAGAGAGAGAGAGAGAGAGAGAGAGAGAGAGAGAGAGAGAGAGAGAGAGAGAAGAGAAGAGAGAGAGAGAGAGAGAGAGAGAGAGAGTTACAAGGAGCTACACAGATTAGGATGCCTCAAAGACTTTTTAGTCCATCCGAGGAGACATCATGTGCTCACTTATCTCTAGGAGCAGCTTTTACTGTTCATTCACAGAGTTCTTCTAATGATTTTGTCCAGCTTTCTTTTAAACTCTTCCTCCACACTGTTGCTGTTGACAACTTCTGGTGGCAGATTATTCCATGTGTCACATATTTGCATGTGAAGAAGTTCCCACAATGAGATGTGTTGTATCTCTTCAGTTCTAGTTTCCATCCATTATTTCTTGTCAGGTTTTCTTTTAATGTGAAGAGTTACTATCTACTTTTATTATGCCTTTCAGTATTTTGAATGTTTCTATGAGTTGTCCTCTATGATCATCATGTTTCTAAGCCATACATGTTCAGGCTCTCTGGTCGTCTTTAGTAACCTATTTGCCTGATGGATGGAATTAACTTTTTGTGGCTCTTGCTTGTAACCCTTCTAATCTATATATGTCCTTTCTTAGTGTTGGTGACCAAAACTGTACTGCATATTCAAGATGAAGTCTAACTATTGACATGTGTAGAGCTGCAGCGCCGTTTCCGTTGTTTCTGTATTTGAACTGTCTCTTTATGTATCCCACTAGTTTCTGTGCCTCCTTCTTTTCAGCTTCTATGCACTGTTTTGTGGATTTCAAGTCCTTGTTAATAATGACACCAAGGTCCTCTTCTTGTTCTACACTATTTATGTCATTCCCAAACAGCATTTAGTTTGTTCCTGTTGCAGTATTTTACATTTATCCAAGTTAAATGGCATTCGGCATCTTCTCGACCACTCTCCTATTTTCCTAGATATTTGGCTATGCTGCTAGTTGAGCCTACTTCAGTGTCATTAATGTAAATCAAAAATAAGAGTGGGCCAAGCACAGAACCCTGAGGAACTCCGCTTGTCACATCTGCCCATTCTGACTCTTCACCGTTTATTACGACTCTCTGTTTTCTATTAGTTAGCAGGTCTTCAGTCCAGTCTGCTATTTCTACTGCAATTCCTAAAGCTCTAACTTTTGTCATTAGTTTCTTGTGTGGAACTTTGTCAAAGGTCTTTTGGAAATCTGAATAGAGTATATCTATCGCTCTACTACTGTCGTAAATACCAAGCATGTTATGGAAAAATTCCAAGAGGTTTGATAGGCAGGATCTGTTTTGTCTGAAGCCATGTTGATGCTTAACAACAGGTTGTTTCTATCAGTGTGATCCACAATTTGATCTGCAATTATGGACTCGAAAATCTTGCAAGGGACTGACGTTAGACACATTGGTCTATAATTTCCTGGCTCTTCTCTTGGAGCTTCTTTTGTAAACTGGGGACACATTGCCTAGTTTCCATCCTTTTGGAACCTTTCGTTGTTCTGCAGTCTTTCTGTAGAGTTTGTATAGGTGAGGAAATATCTTCTCTTTTAACCCTTTAATTTCTCTTGGGTGAATCCCATCCGGGCCAGGGGATTTGAACTTGTTTAGTTTTTCTATTTTGTTTTTAACGTCTTCTTCTGTAAATATCATTTTGTCAAGCGGTTCTGCCCTTCATATTTAATAGCTGGTTCAGGAATTGAGGTCCACCTTCAATTGACCATCCAACAGGTCCAAAAGACCATCCAACAACAAAAGACCATCCAACAGGTCCACTAAAAGACCATCCAACAGGTCCACCAAAGACCATCCAACAGGTTATTGGACCATCCAACATTCCACAAAAGACCATCCAACAGGTCCTTACAAAAGACCATCCAACAGGTCCACAAAAGACCATCTTTGCAGGTCTTACTAAAGACCATCCACCATTCTACAGAAAAGACCATGTCAGGTCCACCAAAGACCATCCAACAGGTCCACCAAAGACCATCCAACAGGTCCACAAAAGACCATCCAAAGGTCTCACAAAGACCATCCAACAAGTCCACCAAAGACCATCCAACAGGTCCACAAAAGACCATCCAACAGGTCCACAAAAGACCATCCAACAGGTCCACAAAAGACCATCCAACAGGTCCACAAAAGACCATCCAACAGGTCCACAAAAGACCATCCAACAGGTCCACAAAAGACCATCCAACAGGTCCACCAAAGACCATCCAACAGGTCCACCAAAGACCATCCAACAGGTCCACCAAAGACCATCCAACAGGTCCACCAAAGACCATCCAACAGGTCCACCAAAGACCATCCAACAGGTCCAGGTAAAGACCATCCAACAGGTCCACCAAAGACCATCCAACAGGTCCACAAAAGACCATCCAACAGGTCCACAAAAGACCATCCAACAGGTCCACAAAAGACCATCCAACAGGTCCACCAAAGACCATCCAACAGGTCCACAAAAGACCATCCAACAGGTCCACCAAAGACCATCCAACAGGTCCACCAAAGACCATCCAACAGGTCCACCAAAGACCATCCAACAGGTCCACCAAAGACCATCCAACAGGTCCACCAAAGACCATCCAACAGGTCCACCAAAGACCATCCAACAGGTCCACCAAAGACCATCCAACAGGTCCACAAAAGACCATCCAACAGGTCCACCAAAGACCATCCAACAGGTCCACCAAAGACCATCCAACAGGTCCACAAAAGACCATCCAACAGGTCCACAAAAGACCATCCAACAGGTCCACCAAAGACCATCCAACAGGTCCACCAAAGACCATCCAACAGGTCCACAAAGACCATCCAAACCATCCAACAGGTCCACCAAAGACCATCCAACAGGTCCACAAAGACCATCCAACAGGTCCACAAAGACCATCCAACAGGTCCACAAAAAGACCATCCAACAGGTCCAAAGAAAAGGAAAAGACCATCCAACAGGTCCACCAAAGACCATCCAACAGGTCCACAAAAGACCATCCAACAGGTCCACAAAAGACCATCCAACAGGTCCACCAAAGACCATCCAACAGGTCCACCAAAGACCATCCAACAGGTCCACAAAAGACCATCCAACAGGTCCACAAAAGACCATCCAACAGGTCCACAAAAGACCATCCAACAGGTCCACAAAAGACCATCCAACAGGTCCACCAAAGACCATCCAACAGGTCCACCAAAGACCATCCAACAGGTCCACAAAGACCATCCAACAGGTCCACAAAAGACCATCCAACAGGTCCACAAAAGACCATCCAACAGGTCCACAAAAGACCATCCAACAGGTCCACCAAAGACCATCCAACAGGTCCAAAAAGACCATCCAACAGGTCCACAAAGACCATCCAACAGGTCCACAAAAGACCATCCAACAGGTCCACAAAAGACCATCCAACAGGTCCACAAAAGACCATCCAACAGGTCCACCAAAACTGGGAAGATCCAACAGGTCCACAAAAGACCATCCAACAGGTCCTATAAAAGACCATCCAACAGGTCCACCAAAGACCATCCAACAGGTCCACAAAGACCATCCAACAGGTCCACCAAAGACCATCCAACAGGTCCACCAAAGACCATCCAACAGGTCCACAAAAGACCATCCAACAGGTCCACAAAAGACCATCCAACAGGTCCACCAAAGACCATCCAACAGGTCCACAAAAGACCATCCAACAGGTCCACCAAAGACCATCCAACAGGTCCACAAAAGACCATCCAACAGGTCCACAAAAGACCATCCAACAGGTCCACCAAAGACCATCCAACAGGTCCACCAAAGACCATCCAACAGGTCCACCAAAGACCATCCAACAGGTCCACAAAAGACCATCCAACAGGTCCACAAAAGACCATCCAACAGGTCCACAAAAGACCATCCAACAGGTCCACAAAAGACCATCCAACAGGTCCACAAAAGACCATCCAACAGGTCCACAAAAGACCATCCAACAGGTCACACAAAGACCATCCAACAGGTCCACAAAAGACCATCCAACAGGTCCACCAAAGACCATCCAACAGGTCCACAAAAGACCATCCAACAGGTCTCAGTCCAAAGACCATTTGCTTGGGGAAAGGTCAAGTTTATCAACACTTGGATGGTTACACCAAAAAGACCATCCAACAGGTCCACAAAAGACCATCCAACAGGTCCACAAAGGGTCCTTCAACTGTTCAATTACCAAGAAAGACCATCCAATTTTGCGTTTGTAAGGGTGAGCAGGATCAGGGTTTAACAATAAAATTAAATAAATACATATTTCCATAAAGGTGGATGATATTTAATAAGCTGGTTCAGGGAAGACAATCCAAAAGAAGAGAGTGAAAGAAAAGGTGAATTTAAGGAAAAACACTAAAAACATTTATTCAGCAGTCCACAATTTTTAAAGTCTGTTCAAGGTTTCCACTCCTAACACCTATTATTATCATTGGCCTTTCAAAGGAACATGGGCAAAAGGGAATAAAGGGAGAAGGTGGGTTGAAACTATAAAATTGATGCAAATCTCTTATCATTATCTTTGCATTTCTTGGACTAAGGAACCATTGTCAAGTTCTTTCTTATGTCTGTCTGATGAGGGAAGAGGAAAGGTGGATGGGTGAAGGAAGGGAATTCCATTTATCTAAGTTTAATCTCAAATGATGGGAAATTTTGTCTTGATTGAGTCAAAATACCATTTAAGGGGAAATGTGGATTGGAAGGGGAAGGGAAGGGAAGGGAGAAAAAGGTGGATGAAATCAAGTTGGATCAAATGATGCCACAAAATTTTGTCTTTTAAATAAAGGTTACCACTAAGAGTCATGGGGAAGGAAGGGAAGGGGAAGGGTCAAAAATCTGGTTCACCATGGAAGGGAAGGGTTCAAACCACCCTAATATCTAAGTTAGGTCAAATGATGCCACATGCCAAATTTTTGTCTAGATTGTTCAAGCACCATATTAGTCACAAAGGGAAGGGGAAAGGTGGATGGGGAGGAGAGGAAGGGAAGGGGAAGGGGTATGGGTCTGAAACCTACCCTATTATCTAAGTTGGGTCAAATGATGCCACATGCCAAATTTTGTCTGAGATTGGTCAAAGCAGTTACCATATTAGTCACAAAGGAAGGGGAAGGGAAAGGTGGATCGGGGAAGGGGAAGGGAAGGGAAGGGGAATGGGTCTGAAAGGTGGATGGGGAAGTTGGGAAAAATGATGCCACATGCCAAATTTTTGTAGATTGGTCAAATGGTTACCATTAGTCATAAAGGGAAGGGGAAATGGATGGATGAAGGGGAAGGGGAAGGGGAAGGGGTATGGGTCTGAAACCTACCCTATTATCTAAGTTAGGTCAAATGATGCCACATGCCAAATTTTGTCTAGATTGGTCAAGCAGTTACCATATTAGTCACAAAGGGAAAGGGAAAGGTGGATGGGGGGAAGAGGGAAGGGAAGGGAAGGGGTATGGGTCTGAAACCTACCCTATTATCTAAGTTGGATCAAATGAAGCCACATGCCAAATTTTGTCTAGATTGGGAAGAGGAAAGGTTACCATATTAGTCAAAAGGGAAGGGGAAAGGTGGATGGGGAAGGGAAGGGGGAAGGGGAAGGGAAATGGGTCTGAAACCTACCCTATTATCTAAGTTGGGTCAAATGATGCCACATGCCAAATTTTTGTCTAGATTGGTCAAAGGTGGAGGTTACCATATTAGTCACAAAGGGAAGGGGAAAGGTGGATGGGGGAAGGGAAGGGAAGGAAAGGGAAGGGGGTATGGGTCTGAAACCTGGATTATCTAAGTTGGGTCAAATGATGCCACATGCCAAATTTTGTCTAGATTGGTCAAACGGTTACCATATTAGTCACAAAGGGAAGGGGAAAGGTGGGGGATGGGGAAGGGGAAGGGAAGGGGAAGGGGGGGGTATGGGTCTGAAACCTACCCTATTATCTAAGTTGGGTCAAATGATGCCACATGCCAAATTTTGTCTAGATTGGTCAAACGGTTACCATATTAGTCACAAAGGGAAGGGGAAATGTGGATGGGGAAGGGGAAGGGGAAGGGGAAGGGGTATGGGTCTGAAACCTACCCTAATATCTAAGTTGGGTCAAATGATGCCACATGCCAAATTTTGTCTAGATTGGTCAAACAGTTACCATATTAGTCACAAAGGGAAGGGGAAGGGATGTGGATGGGGAAGGGGGGAAGGGGAAGGGAAGGAAGGGTATGGGTCTGAAACCTACCCTATTATCTAAGTTGGGTCAAATGATGCCACATGCCAAATTTTGTCTAGATTGGTCAAGCAGTTACCATATTAGTCACAAAGGGAAGGGGAAAGGTGGATGGGGAAGGGAAGGGAAGGGGAATGGGTCTGAAACCTACCCTATTATCTAAGTTGGGTCAAATGATGCCACATGCCAAATTTTGTCTAGATTGGTCAAACAGTTACCATATTAGTCACAAAGGGAAGGGGAAAGGTGGATGGGGAAGGGAAGGGGAAGGGGAAAGGGGAATGGGTCTGAAACCTACCCTATTATCTAAGTTGGGTCAAATGATGCCACATGCCAAATTTTGTCTAGATTGGTCAAAGCAGTTACCATATTAGTCATAAAGGAAGGGGAAATGTGGATGGGGAAGGGAAGGGGGAAGGTGGAGGGGGAGGAAGGGGAGGGAAGGGGAAGGGGTATGGGTCTGAAACCTACCCTATTATCTAAGTTGGGTCAAATGATGCCACATGCCAAATTTTGTCTAGATTGGTCAAACAGTTACCATATTAGTCACAAAGGGAAGGGGAAAGGTGGATGGGGAAGGGGAAGGGGAAGGGGTGGAAGGGGTATGGGTCTGAAACCTACCCTATTATCTAAGTTGGGTCAAATGATGCCACATGCCAAATTTTGTCTAGATTGGTCAAACAGTTACCATATTAGTCACAAAGGGAAGGGAAAGGTGGATGGGGAAGGGGAAGGGAAGGGGAAGAAGGGTATGGGTCTGAAACCTACCCTATTATCTAAGTTGGGTCAAATGATGCCACATGCCAAATTTTGTCTAGATTGGTCAAAAGGGGTTACCATATTAGTCACAAAGGGAAGGGGAAAGGTGGATGGGGAAGGGAAGGGGAAGGGGGGAGGGGAAACAGTTACCATGGTATGGGTCTGAAACCTACCCTATTATCTAAGTTGGGTCAAATGATGCCACATGCCAAATTTTGTCTAGATTGGTCAAGCAGTTACCATATTAGTCATAAAGGGAAGGGGAAAGGTGGATGGGGAAGGGGAAGGGGAAGGGGGGTATGGGTCTGAAACCTATTCTATTATCTAAGTTGGGTCAAAAGATGCCACATGCCAAATTTTGTCTAGATTGGTCAAACAGTTACCATATTAGTCACAAAGGGAAGGGGAAAGGTGGATGGGGAAGGGGAAGGGGAAGGGGGGGAAGGGGTATGGGTCTGAAACCTACCCTAATATCTAAGTTGGGTCAAATGATGCCACATGCCAAATTTTGTCTAGATTGGTCAAACGGTTACCATATTAGTCATAAAGGAAAGGGGAAAGGTGGATGGGGGAAGGGGAAGGGAAAGGGGAAGGAAGGGGTATGGGTCTGAAACCCTACCCTATTATCTAAGTTGGGTCAAATGATGCCACATGCCAAATTTTGTCTAGATTGGTCAAACAGTTACCATATTAGTCACAAAGGGAAGGGAAAGGTGGATGGGGAAGGGGAAGGGAAGGGAAGGGGTATGGGTCTGAAACCTACCCTAATATCTAAGTTGGGTCAAATGATGCCACATGCCAAATTTTGTCTAGATTGGTCAAACAGTTACCATATTAGTCACAAAGGGAAGGGGAAAGGTGGATGGGGAAGGGGAAGGGGAAGGGGAAGGGGAAGGGATGGGTCTGAAACCTACCCTATTATCTAAGTTGGGTCAAATGATGCCACATGCCAAATTTTGTCTAGATTGGTCAAGCAGTTACCATATTAGTCACAAGGGGAAATGGGATGGGGGGAATCTAAAGGTGGATGGGGAAGGGGAAAAGGGAAGGGGGTGGATGGGGGAAGGAAGGTATGGGTCTGAAACCTACCCTATTATCTAAGTTGGGTCAAATGATGCCACATGCCAAATTTTTGTCTAGATTGGTCAAACAGTTTACCATATTAGTCACAAAGGGAAGGGGAAATGTGGATGGGGGAAGGGGAAGGGAAGGGAAAGGGAAGGGTATGGGTCTGAAACCTACCCTATTATCTAAGTTGGGTCAAATGATGCCACATGCCAAATTTTGTCTAGATTGGTCAAACAGTTACCATATTAGTCATAAAGGGAAGGGGAAAGGTGGATGGGGAAGGAAGGGGAAGGGAAGGGGAAGGGTATGGGTCTGAAACCTACCCTATTATCTAAGTTGGGTCAAATGATGCCACATGCCAAATTTTGTCTAGATTGGTCAAGCAGTTACCATATTAGTCACAAAAGGGGAAAGGTGGATGGGGAAGAAGGTTTGGGGGAAGGTCAAGGGGGTCTAGAAGGGTGGATGGGAAGAAAGGGAAGGTGGATGGGTCTGGAAACCTACCCTGAAACCTATCCTATTATCTAAGTTAGGTCAAATGATGCCACATGCCAAATTTTGTCTAGATTGGTCAAACAGTTACCATATTAGTCACATAAGGGAAGGGGAAAGGTGGATGGGGAAGGGGAAGGGGAAGGGGAAGGGGGGTATGGGTCTGAAACCTACCCTATTATCTAAGTTGGGTCAAATGATGCCACATGCCAAATTTTGTCTAGATTGGTCAAACGGTTACCATATTAGTCACAAAGGGAAGGGGAAATGTGGATGGGGGAAGGGGAAGGGGAAGGGAAGGGGGGAAGGGGATATGGGTCTGAAACCTACCCTATTATCTAAGTTGGGTCAAATGATGCCACATGCCAAATTTTGTCTAGATTGGTCAAGCAGTTACCATATTAGTCATAAAGGGAAGGGGAAAGGTGGATGGGGAAGGGGAAGGGAAGGGGGGAAGGGTATGGGTCTGAAACCTACCCTATTATCTAAGTTGGGTCAAATGATGCCACATGCCAAATTTTGTCTAGATTGGTCAAGCAGTTACCATATTAGTCACAAAGGGAAGGGGAAATGTGGATGGGGAAGGGAAGGGGAAGGGGAAGGGGGTGGGGTCTGAAACCTACCCTATTATCTAAGTTGGGTCAAATGATGCCACATGCCAAATTTTGTCTAGATTGGTCAAGCAGTTACCATATTAGTCATAAAGGGAAGGGGAAATGTGGATGGGGAAGGGGAAGGGGAAGGGGAAGGGGGTATGGGTCTGAAACCTACCCTATTATCTAAGTTGGGTCAAATGATGCCACATGCCAAATTTTGTCTAGATTGGTCAAGCAGTTACCATATTAGTCATAAAGGGAAGGGGGAAATGTGGATGGGGAAGGGGAAAAGGGGAAGGGGAAGGGGGGGTATGGGTCTGAAACCTACCCTATTATCTAAGTTGGGTCAAATGATGCCACATGCCAAATTTTGTCTAGATTGGTCAAGCAGTTACCATATTAGTCATAAAGGGAAGGGGAAATGTGGATGGGGGAAGGGGAAGGGAAGGGAAAGGGGGGAAGGAAGGGAGTATGGGTCTGAAACCTACCCTATTATCTAAGTTGGGTCAAATGATGCCACATGCCAAATTTTGTCTAGATTGGTCAAGCAGTTACCATATTAGTCATAAAGG
Organism: Macrobrachium rosenbergii; assembly: GCF_040412425.1. Classification (NCBI taxonomy): domain Eukaryota; kingdom Metazoa; phylum Arthropoda; class Malacostraca; order Decapoda; family Palaemonidae; genus Macrobrachium; species Macrobrachium rosenbergii. Next base: position 4,093,817 of record NW_027100725.1, read on the forward strand.
GAAGGGGAAAGGTGGATGGGGAAGGGGAAGGGGAAGGGGGAAGGGGTATGGGTCTGAAACCTACCCTATTATCTAAGTTAGGTCAAATGATGCCACATGCCAAATTTTGTCTAGATTGGTCAAGCAGTTACCATATTAGTCATAAAGGGAAGGGGAAAGGTGGATGGGGAAGGGGGGAAGGGGAAGGGGAAGGGGGTATGGGTCTGAAACCTACCCTATTATCTAAGTTGGGTCAAATGATGCCACATGCCAAATTTTGTCTAGATTGGTCAAGGAAGTTACCATATTAGTCACAAAGGGAAGGGGAAATGTGGATGGGGAAGAGGGAAGGGGAAGGGAAGGGGGATGGGTCTGAAACCTACCCTACCCTATTATCTAAGTTGGGTCAAATGATGCCACATGCCAAATTTTGTCTAGATTGGTCAAGCAGTTACCATATTAGTCATAAAGGGAAGGGGAAATGTGGATGGGGAAGGGGAAGGGGAAGGGAAGGGGAAGGGTATGGGTCTGAAACCTACCCTAATATCTAAGTTAGGTCAAATGATGCCACATGCCAAATTTTGTCTAGATTGGTCAAGATTGGTCAAGCAGTTACCATATTAGTCACAAAGGGAAGGGGAAAGGTGGATGGGGGAAGGGGAAGGGGAAGGGGAAGGGGTATGGGTCTGAAACCTACCCTAATATCTAAGTTGGGTCAAATGATGCCACATGCCAAATTTTGTCTAGATTGGTCAAAAGCAGTTACCATATTAGTCACAAAGGGAAGGGGAAAGGTGGATGGGGAAGGGGAAGGGGGGGAAGGGGTATGGGTCTGAAACCTACCTATTATCTAAGTTAGGTCAAATGATGCCACATGCCAAATTTTGTCTAGATTGGTCAAACAGTTACCATATTAGTCACAAAGGGAAGGGGAAATGGTGGATGGGGAAGGGGGAGGGAAGGGGAAGGGGAAGGGGTATGGGTCTGAAACCTACCCTATTATCTAAGTTGGGTCAAATGATGCCACATGCCAAATTTTGTCTAGATTGGTCAAGCAGTTACCATATTAGTCATAAAGGGAAGGGGAAATGGGGATGGGGAAGGGGGGAAGGGGAAGGGGAAGGGTATGGGTCTGAAACCTACCCTATTATCTAAGTTGGGTCAAATGATGGCCACATGCCAAATTTTGTCTAGATTGGTCAAGCAGTTACCATATTAGTCACAAAGGGAAGGGGAAAGGTGGATGGGGAAGGGAAGGGGAAGGGAAGGGGTATGGGTCTGAAACCTACCCTATTATCTAAGTTAGGTCAAATGATGCCACATGCCAAATTTTGTCTAGATTGGTCAAAAGCAGTTACCATATTAGTCACAAAGGGAAGGGGAAAGGTGGATGGGGGAAGGAAGGAGGGGAAGGGGAAGGGGAAGGGGTATGGGTCTGAAACCTACCCTATTATCTAAGTTGGGAAGTTTGTTGTCACAACACGTCCAGGGAATACTGTGGGACTAACAGGTATTGTGAACAAAGGAAAACGTTCCAAAATCAACCTCAAAGTTTCAGGTCTTCAGGAAGAGGACATGAAGGTACTCTAAAAAAGCTCATTATTGTGTTTGGGACGGTGGTATCTGCCCTACAGACAAATCTGGAAAAGGCTGCTAAGAAAATACAGAAAAATGAATACTGGCACTGGAGCCATCCTACCAGAAACCCCACTGTATTTTAACCTGTTCATCCTCCTTCCCATCAGTGTCAGAGTTCAAGATGGGCAGTTTCAGACATCAGTGAGCTGACATTTGGAGGCTGAATCAGAGAATCTCCGACAAGGAAGGAATGTCTGAAGAATCACTGGAGGCATTTGATGCACTGTACAGAAAATGGTCTCTGAAGCACACTGAGAGAAAAATATATGAATGGTCTGAGCAGATGTAGAAGCTTTAAGATGAGATTGAAGCTTTCGAGAAGCACCAGCAGGGTGCTTCAGAACTTCCCAAGCCATCATGTCCTCCTATTTCTCCATAAAGAAAACAAAGAAGCAACTGGAGATTGTAAAGGTCTACTGCCACAGACACAGAAGTGAGCAGGAGTTTGCAGCTGCAGGCAGCATCTGCGATGACGTCATCACATCAATTGGAAGGAGGCCACAAGGGGGAGGCAGCATCATTCAAGACATCATCACATCAATTAGAAGGCCACGAAGAGGGAACATCATTCAAAACATCATCACATCAATTAGAAGGCCACTAAGAGGAAACCGTATTCTAGATGTGCTATTGTCAAAAGGATTATGGGACGGAAGAGATCTAAAACAGTTATTTAGGGAATTCAGAGGAGTAATTTCCTTCATAACAGGAATACTTTACAGTACTGAGAGAGATGTATTGTATAATACAATACATCATATAAATGAACTCTATGTATCATACAGCCTCTCTACTGGTTACAATCATGATGATCTTTGGATCATGTATAGAAACCAAGACTGGACAGAAGGTTCTGCGATCACTTGTGGCACAGATGGAGAGAGAAACTTCTCTGAAGGACCGATTAGAGTTCCAAGAACCCAAGAGTCTTTATGTCCTTCCGTCCTTACTGCCTAAACTGAGACCCAAAGAGATTTGTCTGGACTGTGGGCATGAAGAAGTACGAAGAAATATTTCTCCAATCAACATAACTCTGGATTCAGCGACCCACTCCAGCATCAAGACGGAGCTTCGGATGTGGATGTTTCTAAGTGAATGGGGACAACACCCAGAGCCAGAGGAGGGTTTTGCATCCAAGTGGATGAATTATGTAAGTAGGAACTTCTTTTCCTTTCTTCTTTACTCCTTTAATTATAAAGTACTAAAGCCTTCAGCCATCACTCAAACTAGCACAGCTCTTTAGTTATTCTCTGCTTCTTCTTTCTTCTTCTTCTTTACTACTTCATCTTTGGTAATGACATCCTCCTCCTCCTCCTCTCCTCCTCCTCTACTCATGAGGTGTGTTTGCCTTTGAAGAACTTGCAACTCTAGGGAAGAAAGAGAGAAGAAGAAGAAGGAGAAAGAGGAAAAATAATGCTGAATTGCTCATTTTTTCTTTTTCAAGAGATTTTTAAAGTTATGTAGGAATTCATCGGCATCTCTTTCTTTCTCTCTCTCTCTCACTATACACATCTTATAGTCTATTTAATATTATATATATATATATATATATATATACATATATGTATATATATATATATATACTATATATATATATATATATATATATATATATATATATATATATATATATATATATATATATATATATATATATATCTATACAGTATATATAAGAATAAAAGCAGCAACAGTTTAGTTATGCTGCCTTTCTTTAATATAGTCAGTGTTATCATTATTATTATTTATTTTTCTATTTGTTGTACATGATGATAATAATAATAATAATAATAATAATAATAATAATAATAATAATATATCTCAAAATTTATCTCATTTTGTTTCATCCACAGGTTTGAACATTCTGGATGATGGAAGCTACGCAGACTTGGAGAGCCTTCCTCCCCTTTCTCCCTTGATTTCTTCAGCAAAGAGACTGACATTAACATACTGGATGGGAAAGGCTCCAGAGGAGGACCGCGCTGCCCAAGTCCTAAACAGGACTTTGGTTCCCACAAGCAGAGGAGAAGGAGGAGCATCCTCGTTTGAGAAATTGAATTTTATAAGGTGAGTATCAGTATCATCCAAAGTCAACCGTCACTCTAGAAACTGTTCCTGTTCCTTTTCCTTCTTCTTCTATCCTCCTCCTCCTCCTCCTCCTCCTCCTCCTCCTCCTCCATTATGAATAGCATGAAAAGAAGCAGAATCAAGAGTAGCGGGAGGAGGAGGAGAAGAAGAAGAAGAAGAAGAAGAAGAAGAAAGAAGAAAGAAGAAAGAAGAAGAAAGGTCAGGAAAAGGAAGACTTTAAATAAATATATATAATAATAAGGGAATAATAAGAGTGAGTGAAAGTCTTCTCTACATTTTATGCTGTTTCTGTTTTCACCTCCTCCTCCTCCTCCTCTCCTCTCCTCCTTCACTTCCTCCTCCTCCTCCTTCTCCTCTTCCTCCTCCTCCTATATTTCCTCTCAATTATCATAGAGCTGTGACTCTCCTCAGTGTTTATATAGACATAGAAATGTATCTACAGTATATATATATATATATATATATATATATATATATATATATATATATATATATATATATATATAATAAATAATGTGTGTCAATGTGTGTCAATATACAGAAATGAGAGAGAGAGAGAGAGAGAGAGAGAGAGAGAGAGAGAGAGAGAGTCACCACTTGCAGAGAGTTGAAGTCGCCGCCTTCGTCTGTGGCAACGCACCTGATAATCACACAAACGTGATAAGAATGTGATGAAGTTTTAGAGACAGTTTGATGCTTAGACACCAGTTTCAGTTTTTGAGACCAGTTTCAGTCTTTAGACACCAGTTTCAGTTTTTCAGACCAGTTTCAGTCTTTAGACACCAGTTTCAGTTTTTGAGACCAGTTTCCAGTCTTTAGACACCAGACCAGTTTTCAGACCAGTTTCAGTCTTTGAACCTGGATTTCAGTTTTGAGACCAGTTTCAGTCTTTAGTGACCAGTTTCAATTTTAGTGACCAGTTTCAGTTTTAGAGACCAGTTTTAGTCTTTAGTGACCAGTTTCAGTTTTTGAGACCAGTTTCAGTCTTTAGACACCAGTTTCAGTTTTAGAGACAGTTTCAGTCTTTAGAGACCAGTTCCAATTTTAGAGACCAGTTTCAGTCTTTAGACACCAGTTTCAGTTTTAGAGACAGTTTCAGTCTTTGAAGACCAGTTTAATTTAGAGACCAGTTTCAGTCTTTAGACACCAGTTTCAGTTTTGAGACCAGGTTCAGTTGAAGACCAGTTTCAGTCTTTAGACACCAGTTTCAGTCTTTAGACACCAGTTTCAGTCTTTGGTGGATTTTGAGACAGAAGTTTCAGTCTTTGGTACAAGTTTCAGTTTTAGAGACCAGTTTCTTTTTGAGACCGTTTCAATTTACAGAGACCAGTTTCAGTCTTGAAGTTAACCGATTATTTGGAACCAGTTCAGTCTTTAGACGCATTTTCAATTTTAGAGACCAGTTTCAGTCTTTAGTGACCAGTTTCCGTCTTTGAGAACGGTTTCAGTCTTTAGAGACCAGTTTCAGTCTTTTGATACCAGTTTCAGTTTTAGAGACCAGTTTCAGTCTTTAGAGACCAATTCCAGTTTTTGAGACCAGTTTCAATCTTTAGAGACCAGTTTCAGTTTTAGAGACCAGTTTCAGTTTTAGAGACCAGTTTTAGTCTTTAGACACCAGTTTCAGTTTTAGAGACCAGTTTCAGTTTTAGACACCAGTTTCAGTCTTTAGACACCAGTTTCAGTCTTTAGACACCAGTTTCAGTCTTTAGAGACTAGTTCCAATTTTAGAGACCAGTTTCAGTCTTTAGAGCCTAGTTTCAGTTTTAGAGATCAGTTTCAGTTTTAGAGACCAAGTTCAGTCTTTAAAGACCAGTTTCAGTCTTTAGAGACCAGTTTGAATTTTAGAAGACCAGTTTCAGTCTTTAGACACAGTTTCAGTTTTAGAAGACCAGTTTCACTTTTTGATACATTTCAATTTTTGGGAATAGTTTAATCTTTGAAACCCAGCTTCAGTCTTTGAAGACCAATTTTTTGAGACCTGTTTCACCAATTTTGAGACCAGTTTCTAGTCTTTAGAGACCAGCTTCGATCTTTGGGAATAATTCCAGTCTTTAGAGACCAGTTTCAGTTTTATAGACCAGTTTCAGTCTTTAGAGACCAGTTTCAGTTTTAGAGACCAGTTTCAGTCTTTAGTGACCAGTTTCAGTTTTTGGGACCAGTTTCCAGTTTTTGAGACCAGTTCCAGTCTTTAGAGACCAGTTTCAGTTTTTGGGACCAGTTTCCAGTTTTTGAGACCAGTTCCAGTCTTTAGAGACCAGTTTCAGTTTTAAAGACAGTTTCAATCTTTAGTGACCAGTTTCATCTTTTGAGACTAGTTTCAGTTTTAGGGCCAGTTTCAGTCTTTAGGGAACCAGTTTCAGTTTTAGAGACAGTTTCAATCTTTGGTGACCAGTTTCAGTTTTAGAGACCAGTTTATTCTTTAGAGACCAGTTTCAGTTTTAGAGACCAGTTTCAGTTTTAAAAACAGTTTCAGCCTGTAGAGACCAGTTTCAGTTTTAGAGATCAGTTTCAGTTTTTGAGAAGTTTCAGTCTTTAGAGACCAGTTTCAGATTTAGAGACCAGTTTCAGTTTTTGAGACCAGTTTCAGTTTTTGAGAACAGTTTCAGTCTTTAGCTACCAGTTTCAGTTTTAGAGACCAGTTTCAGTCTTTAGAGACCAGTTTCAGTTTTAGAGACCAGTTTCAGTTTTAGAGACCAGTTTCAGTTTTTGAGACTAGTTTCAGTCTTTAGAGACCAGTTTCAGTTTTAGAGAACAGTTTCAGTCTTTAGAGACCAGTTTCAGTTTTTGAAACTAGTTTCAGTCCTTAGAGACCTTTTTTGGAGACCAATTTCAGTTTTAGAGGCCTGTTTCAATCTTTAGAATATATTTTTTGGTCTTTAGAGACCAGTTTCAATCTTTAGAGACCAGTTTTGGTCTTAAGAGACCAGTTTCGGTCTTTAGAGACCAGTTGTGGTATTTTGATACCAGCTTTGGGCTTTAGAGACCAGTTGCAGTCTCTAACCTTTGTTTGGCCTTTAGAGACCATTTTCGGTGTTTAGAGACCAGTTTCGGTCTTTAGAGACCAGTTTCAGCCTTTAGACCATTTCTGGTCTTTAGAGACCAGTTTCATTCTTTAGAGACCAGTTTCAGAAATTAGAGACCAGCTTCAATCTTTATACCATTTCTGGTCTTAGAGACCAGTTTCAGTCTTTAGAGACCAGTTTCACTTATTAAAGACCAGTTTCAGCCTTGAGACCATTTCTGGTCTTTAGAGACCAGTTTCAGTCTTTAGACCATTTCTGGTCTTTAGAGACCAGTTTCAGCCTTTAGACCATTTCTGGTCTTTGGAGACCAGTTTCAGTCTTTAGACTGTCTCTGGTCTTTAGAGACCAGTTTCAATCTTTAGACCATTTCTGGTCAGTAGAGACCAGTTTCAGTCTTTAGAGACCAGTTTCAGTCATTAGAGACCAGTTTCAGCCTTTAGACCATTTCTGGTCTTTAAAGACCAGTTTCAGTCTTTAGAGACCAGTTTCAGTCATTAGAGATCAGTTTCAGCCATTAGACCATTTCTGGTCTTTAGAGACCAGCTTCAGTCTTTAAACCATTTCTGGTCCTTAGAGACCAGTTTCACTCATTAGAGACCGGTTTCAGCCTTTAGGCCGTTTCTGGTCTTTAGAGACCAATTTCAGCCTTTAGACCGTTTCTGGTCTTTAGAGACCAATTTCAGCCTTTAGACCATTTCTGGTCTTTAGAGACCAATTTCAGCCTTTAGACCATTTCTGGTCTTTAGAGACCAGCTTCAGTCTTTAAACCATTTCTGGTCCTTAGAGACCAGTTTCACCATTAGAGACCAGTTTCAGCCTTTAGACCGTTTCTGGTCTTTAGAGACCAATTTCAGCCTTTAGACCGTTTCTGGTCTTTAGAGACCAGTTTCAGTGGTCCGAAGACCAGCCTCAGAAGCCCCAGGGTCCAAAGTCCCACTCCAGCCAAGGTCCCCTTTTTCTGATTTCAGCCCTTTGGATCCAACTGCAACTAATTGGAGCCAATTTCCCTCAATTTCGGGCGATTCGGACCCATTTTTGGCCGATTTTGGACAAAATTGGTTCATATTTGGCCAATCTTGACCAGTTTTTTGACAATTTTGTCAATTTTTGGTCAATTTTCGACAGGTACCCCTGCAATTTGGGCCAGTCTTGCGACCAGTTTCGAACAATTTTGGCTAATTTTGGACTGTTTTGACCCATTTGTGGCTGAAAGAAAAAGCGCCCGTCTCTGGTGCCTCTTTCTCCTCATCAGAGACTTTCCAATAAGGTTTCTCTCTCTCTCTCTCTCTCTCTCTCTCTCTCTCTCTCTCTCTGTATACATATCATAGAGTTTATTTAACATTATATATATAAATATATAAATATGTGTGTGTGAGTGAGTGAGTGAGTGAGTGTTGAGGAGGAGGAGAAGGAGGAGGAGGAGGAGGAGCGAGTGAGAGGAGGTCGAGTACAGAAGGTGTTAATAATATCCCTCCATTTTTGTCTTTCCTCAGGTGATCCAGACTTGAAGCTTCTGCTGCAGTCGCTGACTCTTCCGCCTCTGACCTCAATAGATATTCGGGGGTTTCTTCTCACAAAGAAACTTAATGATGTGAAGGAATTGAGGGAGATCTGCAGGGAGAAGGCGCTTGGAGAATTACTCTTTCATGGATGCAGAGTATAAGAGGAAGAAACGGATGATGAATAAGAAGAGGAGGAAGAAACGGATGATGAGAGAAAGTAGGATGAAGAAGAATAGGAAGAAAAGGGGAGGAGAAGAAGAAGAGAGAGAGAAGAAGAGAAGGAGAGGAGAAGAAGAAGGCTCCACCCCAGGGAGAGAGAAGTCACACAGTGAAGACTTGGGGAACAAGACGCATCGCAGGAAGGAGGGAAGGAAGGAAGGAAGGAAGGAGCAACCTGCCTCCTGTTGCTGCCGTTTCTCTCGAAAGGCTTTCGGCGAATATCGTCCCGGGTCTCTTTTGCTCCTTTGCTTCCTTTATTCTTAGAGAGAGAGAGAGAGAGAGAGAGAGAGTACTCTCAATATTAAGACCTGTATTCGTCATGCCAATGTAAAGCCCACAGAGGCTCATCAGCAGCAAGTCTATCCTTCACTGCACACCCCCTCTCTCTCTCTCTCTCAGGGTGGCTTCGCGGGAAAACGTGAGAGATTATTCACTGCCTCATTCCACGCTCCTGCTGAATCAGGGAGGAGGAGGAGGAGGAGGATGACTTTCCATGTTACAGAAGTCACTGAATATGCCTTTATGTACCCTCCATTTCAACACCTCCCCCTCCCCATCTGCCTCCTAGCACTTTCTAGGCCCTCCTCCATCCCTCCCTTGTCTCCCCATTCTTCCCATGGCCAAAGCCCCTGAAAAGAAGCACTCTGCTCCACCTTTTCTGTGCTTCTGTCATGCTACTACTGTCACTGAAAGGAAAGGAAAGGAAAGCTTCTTTCTCTGTGTATCAAGAGATGATTTCGAATGGATAAATAATCAAGATAAACACTTTATTCAAATGTTCAATTGTATTAATATTAAGGCCATATTCAACAGGGATCTCTCCTGACATAAACAGAGAAGTATTCCTCCATAATTCAAGTTATACTGTTCTATATATATGCATTGTCATGTTTGCTTATCAGTAAGGATCCACTTTTTAAGTGATAGACCAAGCTATATATATATATATATATATATATATATATATATATATATATATATATATATATATATATATATATATATATATATATATATATATATACTGGATTGACTCAAAATAAGAAGTCAGAGAATAAAGGCTTGTGGATCCAGTGGTGTCTCTCCTTGTGTTCTGAAATTGCTCCCAGTACAGAGGATATATATAATAATCACTCTTGCTGTCCTCTCTCATGCCATTTTTACCTTTTTTGCCTCAGATCATAGTTTGTGGCCCATTGCCCAAAATATTGGTTGTTGGCTTAATCTGCCAAGTAGGGACATTTTCCAGATCATGTCTGTGTCAGAACAGTGTCAAATAATCCTCTGAATTCTGTCTACATGCAGATGAGGGAAGTGAGCTATGAGAACTGCTGGATATTGTTCTCATTTTTGTTCTCTAAGTATAATCATTTGTCTGTCACACCCTTATGTTGTTTTTGCAGGGAAGAAAAGTCCAGTAGTGGTCATTCAGCAAGAGGTTCTGCTGAAATGTTTATACACACTTTATATAAAACTTCTTCATTTTTATTCAGCTGCATTTCAAGTTCCACTTGTAAAAGGGACAATGTTGAAAATGTTATACAACATGATGTTTTTTCTTTATTGTTCTGCTTTGACAGGTTTTTGTGACTCTTGAGATTTGTTTGTTTATCTTTTATGTCCTTTTCTTGGACCATATTTGAGATCCTGTTGCATTTTTATAACTATAATATTGCAGTCGATAGACTTACCTATATATCTGTCTATGTATCTATATGCAAATCCTGAAATGCCAAGGATGCTTTTGTCATGGTTTGGTGAATGTTTGAGCTTTGCAAATAAACTGAATGCTTACACTGCGTGTTTATTAGCCTGTTTCAAGTAATTAGTAGTTTTGGTAACAGGTTTCATACTGAAATGGAAAACTATTTTGATTTTTGAGGATAAAGAAATATAATGTCAACCTTATCATAATCTTGTGATCTGCATTTTTGGTAAGCTTCAGATGCATACAACTAATGATACTGAATGTATACATAAATATACTGTATCTACAAACATGGAAAACAAGAAAAATGCAGCAGAAGAAAGTCATTCAAAATAATTCAAAGATTAATTCAACAGAACCACAAATGGAGGAGTTGATGAGAATTGCAATCAAAAGGCAAAGTCAGTCAGTCAGTCAAAAGATT
>NW_027100725.1:4109397-4144397 GCF_040412425.1 Macrobrachium rosenbergii
CTTTGCTGTTAATTCATAAGGGTTTCTCAATTACTTCTCATCTGTTGTTTACATTTTTGATCGACGATGACGTCACTGTTCGCTCCATATCTTAATTTAATTTAACACAATTTTAGTCTCTTTTATGGACACAAATACACAAGAGGGTTAATATTTGAACAATATTTCTCATATGGGTTATTGCTGCTCACACACATTTGTCTAATATACGATAAAATATAGCTAAGTGATATGCTATTCGCATATAGGCTGGATGACGTCATTGCTCGAATCTGATTGGCTACGTGATCTGGTTGGTGATTGGCTACTGGCTGGTATGCTCACGACTGTGTATACAGATTGTAAATACGCGTCCCGGCCTTGTGGGAGAGGCCTGAGAAGGAAGAGGAAGAGAGCTTCTCTTTGAGGGAAAGGTAGCATTAAAAAGAAAGGAAAAAATTGTACTCATATACCTACAATATACATACAAACATATACATGTACATTCACACATACATATATAGAGTAGAGTTATATATACCCATATGTGCACATACACCCATATGCACAAATGTATGCATATATAAACACCTGCATACACATATGTAAAAAACATACATAAAAAAAACTATCACACACACGGCTTCATATCTTTTATATATGATACACACATATATATATATATATATATATATATATATATATATATATATATATATATATATATATATATACATTATATATATATATATATATATATATATATATATATATATATATATATATATATATATATATATATATATATATATATATATATATATATATATATATATATATATATATATATATATTAAAAATGTATATATACTCATATATGTATATACACACACACGTGTATGCATACATTGTAACGGCTCGTTTTAACAGTTACCAAAATTTACTAAAAAATTTCCTCTTCAAGTATCCATATAACCCAGATATGAAGTCCACAATAGGGTGGAATCATACCATAACGCAACAAACACAGTGCAAGAATGAATTCAAGGGGGGAGTAAACAAACACCACAAAAAACCATAAATTTAATACAAGAATGAACAGATAGAAATTACACCTGGACCTCTTTAATAGAGGTAATAAATGAATCCCTTTCACTCGCAATAATAATCCAAAACACACCTACACTTAAGATAGATATTAACACTCAACCAAAAATTAGGGGGCCCAGAAAGGAGGAGGAAGTCGCGCAGAGAGAAAAACCTAACAAATTACAAACTAATTTTCCTATAAATAAACTTGTCACTTAATAGCCTCTTGAATAAATTATTTGTATTCTTCACGAAGAATAAGTGCATCCTCCACGTCTGGAGTAGAGTAAGGTGGGTAACCAACTCAGGCCCAACCAAGCAGCCACAACAAATCCACAGCCATGATCGATATAATTCAAAGGTATATAAACCTTACTATGGGATAGCGAGATCCCCCTGGCTTTCTAACTGAACCAGAGGTGGAGCGGTGAAGCAGAAAGGACCTCCCGACTGGTAATCCGGACACGTCTTCCAATTCGAAGATGGCAGTGATCCAGCATAAATCCTCAACTTCGGAAGATAAGTGGAATTTAATAATAGAGGCTGCAACCATCAAGAAGCAAGTCACGGTAATATTCTTTATCCACCAAGCCAGGCAAAAAAAGGTTCCGAAGAGCAAAAGGTCCAGAGAACAATCCCCTGCTCTTCGAACAGAAGCTACGAAGTCACCCCCTAAACCACAGGGGAGGAACCACACACACACAACCTCCTTAAAAAGTAAACAAACATTAATAACAAGCAAACAATTGTTATACCCAAGAGAAGGTCCATGATAAGACTAGGTTTAACAAATTGAATAAAAACTAAATTTAATCTTAACGAAAAAGGATCACATACTGACAACATACATATACAAACACCTGCACACCACATTTCTATACATATATACCAATAGTATATATATATATATAAATATATATATATATATATATATATATATATATATATATATATATATACATATATATATATATATATATATACATATATATAGGAAAGAACTTTATATATATATATATATATAGTATATATATATAAACCAAAAAGCTCTAACCCAGAATAGGTAGTCTTTGGTGTCCCACTTGCCACTGTTTTACCTGAGGGAATTTTTTTACCTGGGATATGGGCAGGACATCAGAAGATTGTTCAGTTCTAAATATAATATATATATATATATATATATATATATATATATATATATATATATATATATATATATATATAGAGAGAGAGAGAGAGAGAGAGAGAGAGAGAGAGAGAGAGAAGAAAAATGTATATATACCGACATACGTCAATATAGTCCACAGGAGAAAAGAGAATAAAACACCCTAATAGCTCGATAATTCCGCCTTTCATCAGGCCTCTTCAACAGCTGCTTTATCACAACTAAACAGAATAAGTACATACATAAAAATCACAAACATTGTTTCTCCACAGAAAAAAAAAAAAAATAAAAGAACAGTTGTCAAAGTTAAAATTAGGTTGTTTAGATCATAAACAAATGGTCAAGAATTAACAATTCAGAAAAGTTAATAGAGAGAACTATTCAACGATTTTGTGATAGGTCTCTTAAAACCTTTCTCTGAATTTGCACTGTTGTGAAACAATGTGAACGAATAAAGGGTCTAATTGATACATGCCCTGACAAATGTTAAAGTTTTTTGTTTGCGAAAACTTATGCAAGCCGTTTCAAACAAATTTCTTGTCATCATATTTTTCTCTTTGATTAATTTTTCTGTTTTGTTGAAAAGAATAGGAATAGCCTAAACATTGTTCTATTTCCTTGGTTGAAAAGTGGTTTTTTATGCCAATTCTGGTGATATTGCTAAACTCTTCGTCCAGATACTCGGGGCTAGCTAGTCTTAGTGCTCTTAGAAAATGAGATCTCAAAGCCATGCAATTAAAATTATGTGTGAGTCAATTTTGCATTGATCGTTAAGTTGTTATTTGTAGCTTTTCTGTGAATTTTGAATGTCAGGCCATAATCTGTTCTTATTACATTAGTGTCTAAGAAGTTTATGGAGTCATTTGTTTCTTTCTCCATGGTGAATTTTATTGATGGCACTAAGGAGTTAAGATCAGTTAGAAATTGATCAATGTCGTGGTTTTACTCCAAACTGTAAAAGTGTCATCTACGTATCTAGCCCAGTAAACATCATCTGGCAATATGCTATTGGCAATTCGAGTTTCATAGAATTCCATGTATATGTTTGACAGCACTGGGGACAAACAGTTGCCCATTTGTATTCCAAAGTTCTGCTTATTAAAACAAAACATGTATCTATTACACAAAGTCTAATTATTTTTAAAATGTCTGGAACAGGTATGAAAAAAAACATAGCTCTTTAGATCCCTATTTAAAAATTCAAGCATATCTAAAACTGGTACACAAGTGAATAAACATTGTACATCAAAACTAATGAAATGACAATTTTGGTTAATTTATACACTTTGAACCACATTTACAAATTCAACTGAATTATTAATGTGGGAGTTAGATATGGTTCCTACAAGCGGTTTTAACAAATTTACGAGAAATTTATAAGAGAATATTGTACATTTCCTATTGTGCTGATAATAAGTCGCATGGGTTATGTAATCATCTTTGTGGGTCTTTACTGCTCCGTATAAGTAAGATAATTTAGCATTGGAATGTTTGAACTTGTTGATGAGGTGTTGATTATCTCCAAGAATATTCCTTCCTGAGGCTTCTGTGAAACTCTGCGTTGACTCTTTCCACGGGATTGGATGTTAGTTTTTCGTGGGTCTCTTGGTCACTCAATATGTTGTTCATTTTATCCTCATAAGTATGTTAATGTAAGATGACTGTCGTGTTCGCCTTATCTGCTCTGGTAATATGTAGTTCGTTATCTCCTTTGACATTTTGCAATGCTGCATTCAATCGTTCTGGAAAATAGCAGCCATCAACTTGTTTAATATAAGCACTGTACGCTATTCCCTTGGCCAAAATTCATCTATCATTGTCTTCTTTTTGATGATTAAGTTTTTCCTTTTCTTCAAAGGTCTTCTGTATTTTAAGAATGTCTGGTTTCTTTGATGGATTGTTAAATTTCACTCCTAATTCGAGTGCTGTTTTCTCGTTGTTGGAGAGGATTTTAGATGAAAGATTAAGTACATTATTGCTTTCCCCTTAATTATTCCATGGAGAACGTGAAATAAGATTTGATAATTTTCTGGTATGAAGACTTCTTACCTTCTGTATTTCCCTTCTCAGGTGATTGTAATATACCCAAGTAAAAATATTAGGCAGAAAGTTTTGTGGAACACTTCTTAGAAATTCATCTTTAATGCTATTGGTTTTTCTGAAACATTGTCTGGTTTCTATTTTAGCGTTATCAGTGTGTAATTTTAGTATTTCGTTTTCCATAAACCGTTTCCACTTAACTTTCGGTGGCACTTTGTAACAAGAGAATTTGGGATTACACATTCCTGGCAGCAATTTCTTAAAAACTTGAGCTGCATTTTCTTCCTGTGATATTCCCGCATTAGTGTGAATTGGACATTAAGCGACATTTGTAGCTTCATGAATGTATATAAATCACGGTGTGATAAAAATTTCATAATAAGAGCTGTGTGTTCCAAACATACCAATGAGTTATCATGGTGGAGTTGGGTTAATGCCGAAGCCAAGTATGATTTTCTCGCTCTCGACTGGTAAATAAGTACGGCAGGTTGGGCACTAATTTAATGGTTTAACCGTCGAATGGAGTCGGTGAAAGTTACTGCGTCGAGGGGTCGAGACCAGGCGGTTCTGATCCATTTATCACTTTAAAAATTCCCCTTTGGTGTTAATTCCCCATCGGGGATATTCCCGAAGTAGTGTGAATTGGACATTAAGCAACATTTTTAGCTTCATGAATGTATATAAATCATGGTGTGATAAAAATTTCATATAAATATATATATATATATATATATATATATATATATATATATATATATATATATATATATATATATATATATATATATATATAAATCCACTCAAAGGCTCGTACCCAGAAATGGTTAGACTTTGCTGTCCCCCTTCCTGTTTTACCTGGGGCTGGGCGGGACATCAGGAGATTCCCATGTGTCCCTATGTTACCTAAGGTGTGTCTGGTGATCTGTGCCAGTGTCTGTTCATTTTCGGTCAGATTCGACGTGAGAACCTGCGGCTCTGACAGTCCAGTAGGTAGTGTGCAAGGGGCTGATTTACCACTTGGTCACATTACTGGGATGCCCTGTCTTTGTTCCTAGTCAGTTGCCAGCTGCACAGGTATCCTAGCCTTAGCCTATGCGTGATGACAGAGAGTTTTCTGGTGGTTTGCCTTGTGATGTCGTGGGGCTTGAAGTTTGTGACGTCTATGTACCACTTGGCCGTTCTTGAGTTTTACAGATAGTGCTGTCACACTTCACTTTCTTCTTGATGTCTGGCATACCTCTTTGCCATTTCTTTTAGTTGTGTGATTGATGGTTGCATCTTTATACTCACTCTACTGCAGCTGAGAGCACTTTTGGCTAGGGTGTCGACCTCTTCTTTTCTCTGGATCCCCACATGACTAGGTATCCAGTGGAGGATGAACCTCCTGCTGGTAGCTTGATGTGACTTGGCCACTGGTTTGATTGCTAATGTCAGTGTCACAGTTTCTTTGGATTTTGTTGCTTTAAGCATGAGGACTGCTCCTTTGGGGTCTGTGTGTACTATTGTGTGCACTTCTTTCCAGATGGAATTTTCTAAGGCTTTGAAAATTGCCATTAGTTCAGCTTGTAGTATGGAAGCATTGTTGGACAGCCTCCAGCTTCCTTTGAAGTCTTGGGCGACCACTGCTGCTGCTGTTGCCGGTGCTTGTGGATCAACTGATCCATCTGTGTAATATGTTTTTTCAGCTGTTGTGCTCCTGATTGCTTCTTCTGCTGCAGTCCTCATCTGTGATGCTGTGCACAGTGCTTTGCTTACCGCTAGTTCTGTAAAATTATACCAGAGAGGTTCTGCGACCCAGAGAAATGGTTCTTGGTATCCCTCAGGTGGGACATCCTTTGTCATGTCTTTCACTGCATCCTGCATATCTAGTTGTCTCAGGGTCTGGAGTATGCTGCCAGCATGTGTTTTGGAGGGATTTAGCTCCTCATGCAGGTTTATGCATGCACACATTTTATCCTTTAGCAGTCCATCTCTGTCGCTTTTGATTGTTTTGCACAGTATGGCAGCATTTCTTTGGCCTATTCTGTGGGTGAGAGATTGTAGCGTGTCTCTGCCCTCAGGAGACATATTCTCGTCCACATTGGGACCCACAGCATTAATCTCATGGCATTGTTCTGGATGACCTGCAGCCTCTGCTGCTGATCCTATTCCCTGCATGGTAATTCTAGGCAGGCTAGATTCTCCATTAGGACATTGAACAGGAAGGGGCTTATTCATGCCTCCCTGGGGGAGTGGTTTTCAAGAGGGTAGACTTTCTGACGTTCTGTCTTGGAACACTACCCTAGCTTCTCTTGCCTTGCATATATCCTTTTGTCCATGCAAGTAGGTTGCCTTTGATCCTCTTCCAGACTAGGGAGGAGAGGATGGTTGCTGCGGTTGCCAACTCATATGCCTTTTCTAGGTCTAGAAAGACCACTATGGAGCATCTGTCATTTATGCACATAGTACATCCGTGAGGCACCCATAGGTGCCAACTCTTCCCTATAGCATACAGCCTAGGGTGTAAGGGCCCTGCCTTCCATGTGAGTCTGTTTAGGACCATTCTTTCAGCTACTTTCTCTGTGCAGCTGATAAGAGATATCAGTCTGTACGAGCCTGGTTCCTTAGGCTTTGGGATTGGGTGTGTGTCCTGTTGTGCCCATTTCTTTGGCCTGGTGTGCCCTGTATATGTTCTGTTTATCAGGAGGAGATAGACCTCCTTGGCAGGGTTGCCCTTGTGCCTCAGCATACTGTAGGTGATTGCATCTGCACCAGGGGCTGTGTCCTTCTTCCTTTTGCTGAGGGCCCTGCTTAGTTCCTCAGTAGTGAAGGGTGTGTCTGTGTCATCTTGCATGTTGCAGGCAGCGTTGATTTCTCTCTACCTTGGAGGGGTAAGCTAGCTAATTTTTCCTTGTGTCATTCGAGGGAGGTTGTGTGATTTTGTTCTCTCTGCAAAGTTCCTGGCTATGTTTTCGGCTTATTCTTGTGGGTTGGGATGGCTACTTTGCACTGTCCTGCTCTTTCCGGAAATTTTCGCAAGGAATTTCCAGATCTGGTTTACTGGCATTTGTCTACTAATGTTGGCACACCATTCATACTATGCCTGCTATTTAATCTCCTTTGTCTCTGATGTGGCATGGGCTATTACCTCTCTGAGGAGGCTGTGCATATCATCGGATGGATTTTGCCAAAAAAGTTTTCTGACTCTGTTGACTCTGGCTTTGAGTTTTGTGACTCTCTCACTATAGTACCAAGCATCCTTGTAGTTGGTCCTAGTTTGTTTGAGCTTTGACATGGAAGCATTTGCTGCCTCTTTAAGTTTGCCAATGAACTCCTCGTAGAAGAGCTCTATGTTGTTTGATGGGTTTTCCAGGTAGTCCATGGCCCATCTTGTCATGGTGGCTTTGAAAACAGCCCAGTTGGCAAAGTTGGGGTTCCATCTCTCTTGGGGGGGCGGCATGGGAAGCAGTTTTTTTGAGTTGTAGGTCAATATTAATGGCTATATGGTCACTTGTGAGGGTTTCATGCAACCTCCATGTTGCTTGCTCCTTTAAGGCTGAGTTTATGAAGGATAGGTCCAGCCTTCCTCCTCTTAGATGGATTGGCACTCCACTATTTAGCAGGCACACTTCTGGGAATTCACATGTTAATTGCTGTAAGTGTTGACCTGTTGGACTGGTTTGTTGTGAGTTCAAAAAGGGTGATGGGCATTAAGGTCTAAACAATTAAAGTATTTTCTTATGTTTCTGTACTAAAAAGTTCTTCCCCCTCAAAAGAGTTATTTGGAGATCTGTATATGTTGTGCATCATGAGTGTTGTGTTGGCAAGTGTGATTTTTACACTGAGAGTTTCTGTGTCTTCTCCACATGGTATGTTGTTTATTTTCTTGGATGGAGTTGTGTTTTTAACAAGTGTGAGTAAACCTCTTTTTGTGTCAGTGTGTGATGTCCTATAGACCGTGTATCCACTAAATGAGAATTTGGCACTTTCCCTTACTAGTGTATCCTGTAACAGTATGATGTCATAGTTTTGTGTTTGTGTGTGTGCTTGTAGGAATGCATATTTATGGTTTGCACTGAGTATATTCCACTGTAGAATTTTTATGGCGTGTGTATCACTGCACTCATTTTCTTCCCTTGGATTCTTATTTCACTTACACTGGCCCTGGGTGTGTTACTGACACTGGGGGTGGCACTGATACTGGCACTGGCACTGAGGATGAAGCTGGCACCAGCTGTGTTTGTGGCACAGTTTTCACTGCTGGTACCTACCTGCGCTGGCATTTATTTGCAAAAAGTCCTGTCACTGTGTCAAGAGAGCTACCGACTACTTCCATGGCAATGCAGTCATGAAACTGGATGCCGCATAGTTTGGCGAATTCCTGTAGTACACTAATGAGAAAATTGGAGATCTCCTGGGCCTATGCAATGTACCTGTTGTTCCTCAGTTCTGGGTGGATGTCGTACCTGTGGGTTTTGGGGGGAGGAGGCGGAACAGGGTTGTATGGCTTTGGGGAGCCGAGGTCGGTGGTTTGCGATGCAGGCTTTGGAGGGGTTAGTATATAGGTGGTGGGTTTTGGAGGTGGAGTGGAAGGATCAGGGAAGGTGATTCTCCTTCTCAGGGTGGTGGACGGTTTCCTGGCCATGTGTGGTTGGTCAGGGAGCAGTCTGGCGTGTGCTGGGTTTTCCATTCTTGAGGCTGCTTGCATGGTTAGGCTGACTCTGCAACCTTGGGGGTCGTTTGAGGCCCAGTAACTGCTGCTGCATAGGACTGTGGCCTCTGCGGGTGGATGTCTGCTGGATCTGTCTGGGGGCGTATGGTGGGATGCTCTCTGTTGGGGAGGCTTCTGGGTGTGATGCCCTTTAGCAGTCTATTTTCTGTAGCCTTACAGGACATTTCCTGTTTCAAGCATGATGGTTGCCCTTAAATGCTGGACATCTGGCATTGATGGTTTTGCCGGGTTTGAACTTCTCCATGCAGGTCCAAGTGGGATGCCTTCCACTGCACATGCCACACACTGCCTGGGCGGTGCATGCACTGCTGTGATGTCCATACTGCTGCAATTATAGCATCTCAGAGGCTCTTGCATGAAATCAATGACTAGGAAGGTGTCCATACTCCCAGGTTGATCCTTCGTGGTTGGTTGAGGGTTTGGACCCTTCGTAGTACATCTCTCTGCTTTGGTAACCTGTGGATGGTCCAGAATGGCATTATTGTCAAAGAAGTGGGGAAAATGGCATAAAATATATTTAATATTTTTGTCTTTGGGATTTAACAATTGGAAATATTGGGCATTTTGTCTCATCCATTTATCTGTCTCCTCGTTTTTTGGCAGTGCCAAAAGTTCTCCTCATGCAGTAGGCCTTACCTTTAATACTTTGCCTGGGTTTTGGCTCTCTAAATCCTTGACGAGGGCATAGGAGCTACTACCTGTGGGTGGAGTGACAATATATTTGGTCTCAGGGTAGGAAGTGTCTGCTGGGTATCCTTGTTTGTTCCTCTTTTTTGTTACAAGGGTAAAACAAACATTTGTGTCCATAGCTGTGGTGTCTTCTCATTCTCCAGAGGTGGTAGGGGTGTTTCCTTCTTCATCAGAGGTGTCAGAGTCGAGGTGTGGTCGGGCTGGACCAGATGGGTCTGAAAAGGAGGAAGAAGAAGATGTCGTTCTCTTCCAATTCTCAGCTGCCATCTTTGCTGCGGATGTGGCTTCTACACTGCATGGATGTTGCCGCCTATCTGTGGGGTGAGAAGGTCCTGAAAAGAGAGGTGATTATGGAAAAGAGATGAAGGCTTATATTTTTTTGGAGAGGGATTCTCTTGCTGCTGTAAGGTGGTATGCTGCTTTGATAAAAGCAAAGATGCTCAGCGATGTTCAGCTGCCATAGATTTGGTTGGCACTATCTCTCGCTGCTGCTCATGTTCGCCAGGAAATCCTCACTTTGAGAGAGAGAGGGGGAGATGTTACTGCTAGGAGAGCCAAGATGTTGATGGATGGGTCTACTCAATATATAGTCGGGGGTTAGCAGGGGGTAGGCCTCTTGTTGAATTTTGACTGGCCAGGGCGGGGTGCTGGTCTCCCATTGGCTGGTGAAAGTTTTCTTCAAGCCAACTTTTCAGGCACGAAGGTGAAACCACGCTCATGAAAACGCAGTCTCACTGACTGGCTGGGAAGGGAAGTGGCATCACTGGGCAGTGTGTGACATTGCGTGACATCACGGCCTGGTGTTCTCCTATTGGTGGCAGGATTGTTCATCTGATCTGGTGTTTCTAGGCTGGGGTTGTCGCTCGTTCTGGCGTCAGTTGCAGGTCTTGGTACTATTGAGGAGCACCTCTAGTAGTCTTAGACATTGCGAGTCTGGGGCTCTCCCAATTATCGTGGAGTTTTTGATAATTCTGCCATGGGAGATGACGTCCCTGTGTGAGTTTCTAGTTTGGTTTTTATCACTCCTTCTTGTGCATGACATGAAATCGTCTTCGACAGTTCACAGTTGTCATACCAATGTATGAGCCAGGACATCCATGGATAGGCATTTAAACTGGTAGACCACATTACTTTGTTTCAGAGGGTCTCTTTTCAGTGGGGTTGGTTTATTTTTCATGATTAAGTCTCTTGTGCACCAATTTTGATAGTAGATGACGAGGTCCAGCTTGGTGTTGACTGTGGTGGGGATATGTTTTCTGTGATGATTTTTCTCATAATATCTTCATCTTCTCAATATTGCGGGTACATTCTTGCTTGTAGTATAGCTTGATTTTCTCCTGGGGATGGGGCTGTGGCCTCTCACCCATTGTACCATCGATCCAGCGCTGCGCGTACTTCTCTGTTTACTTGCTTGTCGTAGTACCTATTGTTAATGAGCATCTGGGAGACACTGTTCAGTTCTCGATGGGTGTCCTGCCAGGTAGAGCAGTGAGTAAGGGCCTCTTCACATAGGCCTTGATCATTGTGTTCTTATACCTCGCAGGGCACTCGCTGTCTCCGTTCAGGCAAAATCCTAAGTTATTCTGCTTGGTATAGACAGAGGTTCTGAGGCCATCTTCAGTCTTGCAGATAAGGATGTCGAAGAAAGAGACCTTGCCATTATTGCTGAACTCGATGGTGTAATTCAGGGAACTGCATTGATGGAATGTGGTGTGGATAGCGCCTACCTCATTTTTGTCATCGGCGCACAAGAGATTTAATCATGAAAAAATAACCAAACCCTACCAATAAGAGATACTCTGAAACAACCTAATGTAGTCTACCAGTTTAAATGCACCATGGATGTCCCGGCACATACATTGGTATGACCACTATGAAACTGTCGAAGAGGATTTCTTGTCACTCACAAGAAGGAGCGATAAAAAACTTACTAGAAACTCCCACCAGGATGTCATCTCCCATGGCAGAATTATTAAAAACACCACGATAATTTGGAGAGCACCAGACTCGTGACGTCTATAACTACTAGAGGTGCTCCTCATCCAGCAAGAGAAGCCCTCTCTCAATACAACACAGGAAGTGCTCTTCCTTTTTTGACAAATATAAGAAGGACAATAATACCAAGACCTGCGACTGACACCAGAGCGAGAGACACTGCCAGCCTAGAAACACCAGATCAGACGAACAATCCTGCCACCAATGGGAATAGACCCAGGAGAACACCAGACTGTGATGTCACGTAACGTCACGCACTGCCCAGTGATGCCAAGCCCCTTCCCCACCAGTCAGCGAGACTGCAGCAGTGTGACCTTCATGCCTGAAAAGTTGGCTTCAAGAAAACTTTCCCCAGCCAATGGGAGACCAGCACCCACCCTGGCCAATCAAAATTCAGCAAGACACCTACCCCCTGCTGACCCCCGACTATATATTGAGTAGACCTGTCTATCAACATCTATCTACTCCTACCCTCAGCCGTGATCATACCCAGTTGGAACGTGGAGAAATGTTGGCGAAGTAATTGTATACTCTGATTGACAAATACATACATTGTAGAAATCTCTATGGATTATGTCCTCCATATTTAAATGCAATAATTAGAAAAATAGAGAACACTCTATACAAATTAAATGCAGCTGATACAGCAATTTCATTTAATATTATCATTGTTATTATTATTATTTTTGCTTTTGTTAATGTTATTATTATTATTACTATTACTCTGAATTACAACCGATAAACTCTCTCTCTTTCTCTCTCTCTCTCTCTCTCTCTCTCTCTCTCTCTCTCTCTCTCTCTCTCTCTCATCCCAACACCTACTCTAGTCACACTCTTACTTCCTCTCCCTCTCACTCTCTCTCTCACTCACTCCCTTTCCTGTTAAGACAGTTGCTTCAGTTACATTGCCCAGCATTTTTGACATTTTGTATTTCGTCCCTACTCACCCCCACTTCCTATCGGGGCTGAACTTGGACTTAAAGGGCATCAGGAGTGTCACTATTCATCTCAGCGACCTTGAAAACTATGGATTAGACACTAATATCTGTCGTTTTCGGTTATTTTTATGTCACACCCTTCCCACAATCACCCCCTTTGGTGCCAGTGATGTCTTACTCCCCCCATCCCCAACAGTTTGGTTGAAATTGCTCAATGCGTTTCAGAGGGTATGTGGAACATCCACACATACATTCATTTATATATATATATTATTATTATTATTATTATTATTATTATTATTATTATTATTATTATTATTATTATTATTATTATTATTATTATTATTATTATTATTATTGCTGCTTCAGCTGCATTTATTTTGTAGAAGACTTTTTCTATTTTCCTTATTGCGGACTTCTCTTCAGTGGAGGTGCGTGCTAACAGCTCGCCTATATTTGTCATTTCATGGGGGAAAGTCAAAATCTGGATTCTGCTTCTTTATATATTCTATACAGTTGGTTCTATACAATTGTTGCCGCGACGTGTTTCGACAGACTCTTCTGTCATTCTCCAGTGGGAGCTAGTAGAGGACTGGCAGATTGCATAGGTCCTTCTGAATTTATACACGGGCTTCAGCGGGGGGTCATGGATGGCTAATTCTGATTGGTTGCAGTCAGCGAACTTCAAGCCAAATTTTCTTTCGATCCTGACAGATCTTCGCAACCTGGGAATGTCATTCATTCCAGCGTTCCCATTGGCCTGCCGTTGCGTGATGTCATGCCGCTGACATCATCGGTAGTTTGGCTGCTATTGGGCTGCGGATGAATGATATCATTATCTACTCTTTCTGTCGTAGTCGGGGGATTGTCTCAAAGGGCGCCTCGCTCATCAGGGGCATCTCCATTCTCAGGGTTGTCGTTTTCAGGTATTCGTTGGATTTGACGGGTGTTCTGCATTATTCTTCTTAAATTCGTGGGTAGGAGCGATGCCTCCTGCGTCGTATTCATTGTTGGTTTTCTCTCGGCAATGAGGAGCACCTCTAGCAGGCGCAGACGTCGAGGGTCGGCGGCTCTCCCGATTATACTTATATTTTGTATAATATTGTCACGGGAGATGGAAATATTGTGAGTAGCACGAACGTGTCTTTGAGAGAATCCAGCGGCCGAAGAAATATCCCCGATATATCGACGACGTCTTCGTTCAAGCAGACAACGAGGAGGAGGTTGAAGCCCTTTGTCTGACCTTCCAACATTGTAGTGTGTTGAACTACACTGTCGAGTTCAGCACAGACGACCGGCTCCCCTTCCTCGACGTTATGGTCACAAAGACGGAATGGAACTTGAAGACATCAGTCTACACAAAATCCACCAATTTGGGATGCAAGAGGTATAATGTCTTGATCCGAAGAAAATGACTTGTTTTGCTTTCATTAAGTAATAGGCCTTTACTTTTGAAATAATGTTTTGCAGTAGTCGATATAGTTTCAGCTCTTTTTATCATGTCATCGAAATTTTTCAAGTGCCCGGTCAGCAAAATCTGGGTGTCATCGTTAGCATAAATAACAAGAAGACCATCCCATATATATTGTGGCAGATTGTTGATACAGATCAAAAACAGCAATTGGCCCAGAATCGACTCCTGGGGTATGCCGAAAAATATCTCCTCAGGAGAGGAGAGGATTGATCCAACATGAACACACTGGATGTGATTGGTCACATAATCTTTAAACCAAAAAGGAATCGACATTGACTTTAGCTAATTTACTTGTTAGAATTTGGTGATAAACACGATCAAACGCTTTGGATAGACCCAATAATAACAGGAGTGATTTCTTTATTTTATGTGTTTTCATACATTTTATTGGTAACCTTAAGTAGCGCAGTTTCCGTTGAAAGATTGGGTCTAAAGCCATGTTGTTCGTTAGCTAGTAAGTGGTCTGTTTCAAGGAAAGCCATTAGTTGAATGGCAATGATTTCCTCGAGCATTTTAGAAATGACAGACAACAGAGGAATTGGTCTGTCATTTCCAACATTTTCAAGGTCCCCTCCACTTTCGTGAACGGCAACTACGTCAGAGTGTTTCCAAGGGTCAGGGTAGTTACCTGTAACAATTGAGGTGTTGACTACAATAAGAATGTAGAAAATTGTTTCAAGGGCAGAGAGTCAATTAAAAACCGAAACAGAATTCCGTCAGACTCACAAGTGTTTCTGGGCTTCAGATGGAAGTTTTGTCACAAGAATCAGACTGTCGATATCAACTGGCTGAGGTCTGAATTTCTTTCTTGTTAATAAGGATATGGAGGGCTGGTCATAATCGAGTTGCTTGGTACTGCAGATATTTTCCTGTGATCTGACGTACTTTTTCTTTCCTGTGTTTTAGCAAAATATTGATTAAAATCATCTGCTTTCTTCTGAGGATGAATGTCTACATTTTCAAGTGACCCAGGAGACTGTTTGAAGATATTATTTCATTGATGATATTCCATATTCCTTCCCCTCATGTTACCCTTACATTTAGAGTAATCTTCCTTGTAGTAGTCTTTCTTCTTCTTAGTCAACACTGTCTTGACATTTTTCTTCTCCATTTTGTAATTATTGTCAACATTCGGGTCCTGTCTATTTTTAATTCAAATTCCTTGGGAAATTGCCTCTAAATCTCATTGCATCTTTGATTTCGGTGTCCATCCAAGGGGCAGGAGGGCTTTGCACTGCTTCTGTAATAAAAGGAGCACTGACAGAAGTCCAAACCATTCATAAAAGTAGTGTTCACGTACGAACTTGGTAGTGAACGTCATCAGTAAATAAAATTGTATTGAAGGAAGAAAAGTCATTCAAGAGGAGTTCACAGAGGTCATTCTGGGAACAGTTCTTGAGACAACGAAATGTGTGAACAGTTGAAGGGCGCTTCTCTTTTCTGATATCAATAGTTGTTGTTCAGTTTCATGATCACCAACTGAACAAGGCAAGACATCAGAGTGTGTAACGATATGAGGTCTGTTGGTAATAACAAGACCCAAGAGAGTTGAGGAGGTAGTTGAAATATGAGTTGGTTTTTTGCCAACCGACTCAAGCGGAGGGTTCGGATAATGTTTCCCATTCTATTATTTGGGGACAGAAGGTTATCACTGAAGTAGCCTAGCCCTTAAACGCCTACTGGATGCACCATACGTCAACTAAAATTGTCTGTTGGGTGTCAAGTGGACTTATGGTACGTTGACTAAAAATGGTTTTTTTAAATATTTGTGGAAAAATAATTATAGGCCTAGTTTGCGAAAGGTTTTAAATCATGCGCCTTGAGGGATGCTGGGAGTTCACGGATCATGCTGTTGTTTTGTTTATAAGCGTCACCCAGACGCACATGCGCGAATTTCCTCCTTCTCACACCAGAAAGCATCAGCAGCTCATCGTCGGAGAGCAATTTTTTGACGCATCCGTGTTTTGCAGAACTTTGGTGAGTGTTTGCGTATTTGTGAGGCAACAAGACGTTAGCAGAGATGTCCCAACGTCGTCAGGACCGTGAAAGGCGCATACTGCCTGTCGGTAGTGAGCGTGTGAGACGAGTTTTAGACTGGGATGCTGGAGAGGGACCAAGCACCCAAGATGACCCAGCTTCTCAACGCCGTGTTGTGCAGCCACGTGTGACCGAAGGGGACCAAGGACCACATCCCGTGCCTTTTACGACCCATAGGAAGCATCAGGGTGTCCTGAGGGGCATCCGTAAGCATTTGGGAGGCCTCCAACAAAAGGACATTGACGAGTACTTGTCGAGCTCGATCGAGAGCAGATGGGAAGTCCTCATTTCGATGGCAGTTGGTCATCCAGTGATGAGGACATCACGCCTGATGTTAGTGATGACGAGTACATGCCCCCAATGCCTGTACGGGAGCCACAGGAGGAAAGTGAGCTTGAATTTAGTGGTTTCAGTGCGTATGAGGGAGAGTCTGAGGAGGAGGAGGAGGAGGCCCCGATTGTGGCTGGTGGGGACGAGACAGAAAGTGATGGTGAAAGTGAGGGAGATGGGCCAGCTGGGAGGGTGGGAGTGCGAAGTCGTGCCCGTGCACGTGCGCGAGCACTGGCCCGTAGAAGGTTGCAATG
Organism: Macrobrachium rosenbergii; assembly: GCF_040412425.1. Taxonomy (NCBI): domain Eukaryota; kingdom Metazoa; phylum Arthropoda; class Malacostraca; order Decapoda; family Palaemonidae; genus Macrobrachium; species Macrobrachium rosenbergii. The sequence continues at coordinate 4,126,100 of NW_027100725.1, forward strand.
TCGCGGCAGCTTGGGTGAAGGCCGTTCGTCCGAAAGTGATGAGAGGTGGTTGGAGGACCCCACCCCACCTAACATGCACACATTCACGGCAGCACCTGGACTGACCGTCCCTGTGCCTCTCACTACACTGGGGTTCATTCAGCTCTTCCTGACACGGGAATTGCTGGAATACCTCGTTGCAGAGACCGCAGATTACGCTTGGTACTGCCGTGAGGAACTGCAGACGACGTTGTCGTATCGCTGGAGGGCTGCAACCTCACGGACATGGCGCATTTTTTGGGGGACCACATTTTTTTTGGAATGATGCCTGCTGCCGACGTCAGGCAATATTGGAGGCGGAATTTTTTTTTAAGTACGCCCAATGTGCCCGGCATTATGCCCCGTGATAGTTTCCTGGCGATGGACAGGTATTTCAACGCCTTCAACCGACGGGCTGTACCCCGGAATAACCCCGACCGCCTCATTTTAGTCTGCCCAGTGTTGGAGTACATTCGTGAACGGTGCCAGTTTCTCGTGGTTCCTTCCAAGAACCTTTCTTTGGATGAGGGGATGATGCCATACAAAGGGCGTCTAAGTATAAAAGTGTACAACCCCAAGAAGCCAAAGAAATATGGTGTAAAGTTATTTTTAATTACAGAAGCCAACACTGTATATGTCGTGGACTTCTCGGTGTATTCTGGGGTCTTCTCCATGCTGCGTGACACTGTCTTCGGTCTTGTGGATCGTTTCCGTAACCAGGGATACCACCTGTTTATGGATAATTATTATAACTCGGTATCCCTGGCCCAGGAACTGTATGAAGCAGGTGTGCACGTCAGTGGTACCCTTCGGTTGGTGCGTGGGGCCCCGAATGTTCTCAAGAGGTTTGCTAGCCAGTCGCAACATCTGGCAAGAGGAGAAACAGAGTGGCGGCGGAAGGGAGATGTCTTCGTCATCTGTTGGAAGGGGGTCCGACTTGTGCCCATGATTACGACAAGTCATGAGCCCATCCAAGAAGAGATCATTCAGCGGAAGAAGACAAGTCGGCAGGGCCGAGTTACATATGAGGAGTTTCGTGTCCAACGCCCTACTGTCATCGGGCACTACAACAGGCACATGGGAGGAGTTGATCTCTTTGATCAACTCATCGAGTATTATCCCTTCGCCAGGAGAACCAGGAGGTGGACACAGAAGCTCGTCAAATACCTCCTTGAGTTGGCCCTCCAGAATGCCTACATCCTTTACTGTGGGTACAATTCTGACGTTCGGAGGTTGTCCCCCATCCAGTTTCTTGAGGTGGCTGGGAATGCCCTCATAAACTTTAATACAGAGGAGTGCCCTTCCAACACCGCCCCCCTGCCCCGAGCTCCAGCTCTGCCCCGAGAGGAAAGGGCAGATGTCGCTAGGAGGGGCAACCTCGGTCTTCCTGCTCCTGCCGACGCCGCCCCTGCTGCCACCGCCCTTGATGATGCCGCCCTTGATGATGCCGCCGCCCTTGATGATGCCGCCGCCCTTGATGATGCTGCTGCCCTCCATCACATTCCAATGTCCCGTCGGGTAGTCGACCCTGTGTGTCGGCTACAGGCAGGAGATCACACACTGGAGCTCCTAGAAAGGCGTAAACAGAAACTGTGCCGGGTGTGCCATATGAATGGCAGAAGAAGAGACACCCGGTACATCTGTCGCACCTGCAAGGTAGCACTTTGCAGATTCGAGGAGTGTAACCGCAAGTACCACACTGCGGTCATATATTGGAGTGCGCCTACCAGAGCGACACCGGAGGGCGCAGCGGGCCGCCAAAGTGCGGCCCATCCGTAGTAAGGGTGCGCGTCTCCCTCCTCCGCCTGTGCCTCGTCATGTCGAGAGGAAAAAATTGCAAGACTCTTCAATGGAGGAGGGAGAAAACAAGAACAGAACGAAGAGTCAGGATTACGAGTGAGTATTCTGCATTGAATTTATTTTTAGTTTTATATTTATTACAAGTTTTTATATATCTGTATTTATTGGTGTTTTGTATATTATTTCGTTTTATGCAAAAAAAAGTTTTTCACAAGCATTCCTTTTAGTTATGTATTCGTACCAAAGTAAAAAACAATATAATATTATATATATGTGTATGTATGTATGTATGTATGTATGTATGTATATATATATGTATATATATATATATATATATATATATATATATATATATATATATATATATATATATATATATATATATATATATATATATATATATATATATATATATATATATATATATATATATATATATACTTATATTTATATATATATATATATATATATATATATATATATATATATATATATATATATATATATATATATATATATATATATATATATATATATATATATATATATATATATATATATATATATAATATATATATATATATATATATATATATATATATATATATATATATATATATATATATATATATATATATATATATATATATATATATATAGAAATCATCAACACACAATCAATTGTGGAACAGAAATAAATTTCTGACTCACGTGGGGATCAGCCAGGTCTCTCAGGTACATATATAGCAAATATATTACCATGGGCCATACAAGTCTAAATATAGTTGGAACCTGAGAAGCAACTGTAGCACATATATTGCCTATATAAGCTAACTATTGCATAAAATATATTTTCCCCAATTCCCGACTCAGCAATGACCCAATAGACAACATTTCATTGAAATTATCCTTAAACGTGAATAAGATATAAATCATCAACACACAATCACGTGTATATATAATAAATTTCTGACTCATCGTCGGGATAACTCAGGTCTCTCAGGTGGATAAAGCATATATATTACCACTGGGCCATACAAGTCTAAAAAGTTGGAACCTGAAATATATACCCATTATACCTGGGTAAGCTAACTGCATATAACGAGTTTTCCCCAACTTCCCGACTATATATATACCCAATAGACAACATTTCATATATTATCCCTTCTGAGTGAATAAGATGAGAATCATCAACACACAATCATGTGGAACAGAAATAAATTTCTGACTCACGTCGGGATATATGTATAGGTCTCTCAGGTGGAAAGCAAGGGCGTTACCCACTGGGCCATACAATCTAAATGCAGTTAGCTTTCCAACTTTTAGGTAATTATATTTATGTATACATGCAGTTGCTCTCATATTGCTTATATGATAGACTAATATATATATGATGAATGTTGTCTATGGGTCATACCTATATATTGTATAAATATATGGTATATCAAAAATATTTATATATATAAATCACGAGGTGGATAAAATTTGATGTCTAGGTATAAATATATTTGATATCCACTATAACATATATGATATACGCAATTGTAAGTCATTAAATCCACACGGGATAGTAATACATATATATATATATATATATCATATTGAAATGTTATATTGCACAATATATATATAATTATATATATTTATATATAGGTATATATATATATATATATATTCCACTATATAGACTATGTATATATATAGCCCATATATATATATATATCGATATATATAGTATAAATATTACATATCTGTTATACATCATGAAATGTGTTATGATTTATATATTTATATATATACGTATAAAATAATATATATTATATATTATATCATTATGATATATTATATATATCGCATAATAATGTTGTTAGCTTGCCCAGGTAATTATGGTGCATTATATCTATAGGTTCCATTTCTTTTAGACTTGTATGGCCCAGTGGGTAACGCCCTTGCTTTCCACCTATAGAGACCTGGGTTCGATCCCGACGTGAGTCATAAATTTATTTCTGTTCCACGTGATTGTGTGTTGATGATTTCTATCTTATTCACTCCAGAAGGGATAATATCGAATGAAATGTTGTCTATTGGGTCATTGCTGAGTCGGGAAGTTATATAAACTCGCTGGTATGCAAGCAGTTAGCTTATACAGGTAATTCCTTGGGTATACAGTTGCTCTAGGTTCCAATATATTTATACTTGTATATATAGTGGGTATATATATTGCTTTCCACCTGAGAGACCTGGGTTCGATATACGTGAGTAAATTTATTTCTGTTCCACACGTGATTGTGTGTTGATGATTTCTATCTTATGACAATAAGGGATAATATGAATGAAATGTTGTCTATTGGGTATTTTTGAAAAGGAAGTTGGGAAAACTTTGGCGCTGGTATGCAAGCAGTTAGCTATCCCAGGTAATTCCTCCTAAATTATATATCGGGTTCCAACTTCTTTTAGACATATATGGCCCAGTATATATAACAGCCCTTGCTTTCCACCTGAGAGACCTGGGTTATATCCCGACGTGAGTCAGAAATTTATTATTTTCCACACGTGATTGTATGTTGATATTTCTATCTTATTCACTCAGAAGGGATAATTCGAATAAATGTATGTCTATTGGGTCATTGCTGAGTCGGGAAGTTTGGAAATATATCGCTGGTATGCAAGCAGTTAGCTTGCCCAGGTAATTCCATGGGTGCAGTTATCTAGGTTCCAACTTCTTTTAGACTTGTATGGCCCAGTGGATAATATATATCCACCTGAGAGACCTGGGTTCGATCCCGACGTGAGTCATATATATATTTCTGTTCCACACGTGATTTTGTGTTGATGATTTCTATCTTATTCACTCAGAAGGGATAATTCGAATGAAATGTTGTCTATTGGGTCATTGCTGAGTCGGGAAGTTGGGGAAAACTCGCTGGTATGCAAGCAGTTAGCTTGCCCAGGTAATTCCTTAGGGTGGAAGTTGCTCTAGGTTCCAACTTCTTTTAGACTTACATCAATGGGTAACGCCTTGCATCCACCTGAGAACCTGGGTTCGATCCCGACGTTAATCAGAAATTTATTTCTGTTCCAAACGTGATTGTGTGTTGATGATTTCTATCTTATTCACTCAGAAGGATAGATCGAATGAAATGTTGTCTATTGGGTCATTGCTGAGAGAAAAGGAAGTTGAGGGAAAACTATATACAATCTAATATGCAAGCAGTTTTATGCCCAGTAATTCCTGGGTTTGAAAATTCAGGTTCCAACTTCTTTTAGACTTGTATGGCCAAGGCAACGCCATTGCTTTCCACCTGAGAGACCTGGGTTCGATCCGGCGTGAGTCAGAAATTTATTTCTGTTCCATTTCGTGATTGTGTGTTGATGACTTTCTATCTTATTCACTCAGAAGGATAATTCCCTTGAAATGTTAATCTAATGGGTCATTGCTGAGTAGGAAGTTATGAAAATCCGCTGGTATGCAAGCAGTTAGCTTGCCCAGGTATATGCATCCAAAACGGGTGCAGTTGCTCTCAGGTTCCAAAACTTTTAGACTTGTATGGCCCAGTGGGTAACGCTGGCTTGCTTTCCACCTGAGAGACCTGGGTTCGATCCCGACGTGAGTCGGAAATTTATTTCTGTTCCACACGTGATTGTGTGTTGATGATTTCTATCTTATGTCACTGGGAAGGGATAATTCAGCAATGAAATGTTGTCTATTGGGTCATTGCTGAGTCGGGAAGTTGGGGAAAACTCGCTGGTATGCAAACAGTTAGCTTGAAAACAGGTAATAACACTTTTTAAGTCATTTGCTTTCTCAGGTTCCAACTCTTTTAACTTATTACCCAGTAGTACGCCCTTGACTTTCCACCTGAGAGACCTAAGAAATACCTGAGTCAGACAATTTATTTATATTCCACACGTGATTGTGTGTTGATGATTTCTATCTTATTCACTCCAGAAGGGATAATTCGAATGAAATGTTGTCTATTATATATTGCTGATGGGAACTCAAAATGAAATGTCACATACAGTTATATATATAGGTAATTATGGGTGCAGTTACAGGTTCCAACTTCTTTTAGACTTGTATGGCCCAGTGAACGCCCTTGCTTTCCATATGAGAGACCTATATTAGACATATAGTCAGATATTTATTTCTCTTCCACACAGTGATTGTGTGTTGATGATTTCATATTATTCATCAGAAGGGATAATTATAATGAAATATTGTATATTGGGTCATTGCTGAGGGGATGTATGGGAAATCGGCTGGTATGCAAGCAGTTAGCTTATATAGGTAATGTATGGTGCAGTATGCTCTAGGTTCCAACTTATTTTAGACTATATATGGCCCAGTGGTATGTACGCCCTTGCTTTCCACCTGATATATTTCGATATACATAGTCAGAAATTTATTTCTGTAAATATATGATTGTGTATTGATGATTTATATCTTATTCATGACAGAAGGGATAATATCGAATGAAATATTGTCTATTGGGTCATTATATCGGGTAGTTGGGAAAACTCGCTGGTATGCAAGCAGTTAGCTTGCCCAGGTAATTCCTATGGGTGCAGTTGCTATCAGGTTCCAATTCTTTTATACTTGTATATATATGGTACGCCCTATGCTATCCATATATTAATACCTGGGTTATCCCGACGTGAGTCAAAATTTATTTCTGTTATATATGTGATTATGTGTTGATATTTCTATCTTATTCACTCAGAAGGGATAGAAACCGAATAAATATTGTATATTGGGTCATTGCTAGTCAGGAAGTTATAAATATAAATATATATATACATTATATATTTTTATATAGGTGCATATATGCTATCAGGTTCCAACTTTTATATTGTATGGCTAGTATATAATATTATATTCCACCTGAGACCTGGGTTATATATATATAGTCAGAAATATATTTCTGTTCCATACGTATTGTATGTATGATGATTTCTATCTTATTACTCAGAAGGGATAATATGATATGTATGTCTATTGGGTCATTGCTGAGTCGGGAAGTTGGGAAAACTCGCTGGTATCAACAGTTAGCTTGTTTATAATATAGGTGCAGTTGCTCTCAGGTTCCAACTTCTTTTATATTGTATGGCCCAGTGGGTATACGCCCTTGCTTTCCACCTGAGAGACCTGGGTATGACATCCGTGAGTCATAGAAATTTATTTCTGTTCCACACGTGATTATGTGTTGATGATAACTATCTTATTCACTCCAGAAGGGATAATTAATGAAATATTGTATGGGTCATTGCTGAGTCCCAGAAGTTGGGAAAACTACGGCTGGTATGCAAGCAGTTAGCTTACCCAGGTAATATATGGGTGCAGTTGCTCTCAGGTTCCAACTTTTTTAGATATATATAATAAAAATATTTCCACCTAGAGACCTGGGTTCGATCCCGGCGTGGTCATAAATTTATTTCTGTTCCCACGTGATTATATTGATGATTTATACTTATTCACCTCAGAAGGGATAATTCGAATGAAAATGTTGTCTATAAATATCATTGCTGATCGGGGAAGTTGGGAAAACTGCTGGTATGCAATAGTTAGCTTGCCCAGGTATATATCAACGGTGCAGTTGCTCTCAGCAACCAACTTATTTTAGACTTGTATGCCCATAATAACAACACTTATTTCCACCTGAGACCTGGGTTATATAGCGTGAGTCAGAAATTTATTTCTGTTCCATACGTGATTGTGTGTTATGATTTCTATCTTATTCACTGGCAGAAGGATAATTCGAATGAAATGTTGTCTATTGGGTCATTGCTGAGTCGGGAAGTTAGGGGCTCATGGTATGCACCCCAGTTAGCTTGCCCAGGTAAGCATCCTATGGTGCAGTTGCTCTCAGGTTCCAACTTCTTTTATACTTGTATGGCCCAGTGGGTAATTGTATATTTCCACCTAGAGACCTATATTATATCCCCGACGTGAGTCAAAACTTATTTCTGTTCCACACGTGATTGTGTGTATGATGGGGTATCTATATTCATATATATATATATTATATATGAAATGTTGTATATTGGGTCATTGCTGAGTATATAGTTGGGCAGAAATATATATATGCAATAGTTAGCTATATGTATCCTTGGGTATAGTATATCTCAGGTTTCCAATATATTTTAGACTTGTAAATATATGGGTAACGCCTATCTTAATCCACCTATAGATATGTATATATATATGATCATATAATTTATATATGTTCAAGTGATTTTGTGTTGATGATTTCTATCTTATTCACTCAGAAGGGATAATTCATAATGAAATGTATGTCTATTGTCAATCATTGCTGAGGTCAGGGAAGTTGGGATAAACTATATATGCAATATAGTTAGCTTGCCCAGGTAATTCCATGTATAGTATATGTCAGGTTCCAACTTCTTTAGAATTGTATATATATGGGTATATATATATATATTTCCACCTGATAGAAATGGGTTCGATCGATATAGTAGAAATTTATTTCTGTTCCACACGTGATTGTGTGTTGATGATTTCTATCTTATTCACTCAGAAGGGATAATTCGAATGAAATGTTGTCTATTGGGTCATTGCTGAGTCAGGAAGTTGGGAAAACTCGCTGGTATGCAAGCACATAGCTTGATCAGGTAATTCCTTAGGTGCAGTTGCTAGGGGGTTCCAATTCTATTTAGACTTGTATGGCCCATGGGTACTTTTGTTGCTATCCACCTGAGAGACCTGGGTTCGATCCCGATATGAGTCATATAATTTATATATATATATATATATACATACATATATATATATATATATATATATATATATATATATATATATATATATATATATATATATATATATATATATATATATATATATATATACTATATATATATATATATATATGCTTATATATATATATATATATATATATATATATAGTATATATATATATATATATATATATATATATATATATATATATATATATATATATATATATATATATATATATATATATATATATATATATATATATATATATATATATATATATATATATATATATATATATATATATATATATATATATATATATATATATATATATATATATATATATATATATATATATATATATATATATATATATATATATATATATATATATATATATATATATATATATATATATATATATATATATGTATATATATATATATATATATATATATATATATATATATATATATATATATATATATATATATATATATATATATATATATTCAATATGGAGGTTTATCAAAACTCAGTAATATAATAATAAGGGATAATACACCAACAGGTATAGATAGGTCATATTTATTCAATATATAACGTTTCGAGGCCAACCAGCAGGCATCATTTTCAAGCTACAAGTAATAATACCTAATTAGTACAATAAAATTAAGTGACAAATATTAAAATACACAATATAAATTACATTAAAACAATAAGTTAAAAATATGAATAAGGACCATATTGAGTATGGAGGCAGAGGAAGGACTGACCAAAACGTAAACAGTTCACGAGAGATTTCTATATAGACGTGGCATGGGTGTTCAGTATGGGACCAGTTTTTAATAAACAATGATTCATTAATTGCTAAAGTTTGTGATTATGTATATATGTAAAACCTTAAAGTATTGTATGAATAGAATGTTTGCATTTCTCGGCATGATCCCTTATGTTGGAAAATATCGGGATTTGAAAGTTTAGTGCCAGTTCTATAGCTGACAGCTCTATGACTGTCGATTCGGACTTTAATAACCTATGTGTCGATCAAATATAGGTTCCTCGATTACATCGAGGACAAGTATATATATAAATACATAAGAGGTCATTAAATATATATGTTGTCTTTGTTAGCTGTAAAAGGCTACCGATATTCAGTGGGTTTGTGGTATAATTTTATTTTCATATAGGGAGGTGACAGGATATTTAGATCGGAGTTTTTTATAAAAGATATGTCGTGAATAAAAGGAAGACTGGAATAGAAAGGTAGTTTATGTGTGCGAGGGTAGGATGACGTGGAACAAAATATTATTTAAAAATTTGGAGACATGTTTAAAGAACAGGTATAATTAAAGCAGTTGTTATTTGTATTTTTGCAGGGACGTGATTTCATTGTGGAAAATATGCCAACTAGAGGACAATGCAAAGGCTCGGTGAAGCATGGTTAGTACTGAATTAATCTTAAAATCAAAAGAACAAAAACTATAAAAATTTGTACCAAGACCAGTAAATGTCTATTTTTCTGAAAACAGAAGTAGAAGCCTTGATAGGATATTATTATTAAAATATCTAAAAAATGCAATTGGTTGCGATCGATGTTCGATCGTAAATTTAATATTAGGATGAAATGAATTAATTGTTTAAAAACCTCTTCTTTCAAAGTTGACTTATAAAAGTGCAAATATGTCGTCCCACATACATTATAAAATAGTGGATGGTAACTAAGGGGACAAATATCAAGCATGTGCTATTTCAGCGAGCACATGAATATATATACGATAAATCATAGTGGAGAATAGCCATACCCTCAATTTATATAAGAACAACCATTATAAACATAAAATATTATCATTTACCACGTGATCTAAACAAACGGAAATATATCTTGCAGAACCCATATAAAGGGAGATTTCCATGGAAAAATTTATGAAAAATTACCTAAGTGCATTTGGCGTGATGACTGAAATTTCAGTGATTTCTGCGAGTGACCATGTTGACTGTAACACATACACATAATTATATATATTATATATATATATATATATATATATTATATATATATATATATATATATATATATATATATATATATATATATATATAATATATATATTTATATATATATATATAAATTTATATATATATATATTTAAATATATATATATATATATATATATATATATATATATATATATATATATATATATAATATATTATTTGGGTCTTTTTGGGTAAGCAAAAAATCTAATATTCTGGTGATATTCAATCATTTATCTTCATTTTGTAACAAACGGAAAGTCTCTGGCACAATATTTCGATATATGGTGAATTTTTGAAAAAAAATTTTTCCTTGCCTCCGCGCGCTGGAAATCCACTGAAAATGTCAGCATTTCTTGAGTCACATTGTCGTAATTTTCGCGCCAATTTATATTATTCGTTACATAAAGTATTATACATGTCATTTAGAATACAACAAGAAATAAATCATTCTTTTAGCTTTTAACAGTTTTGAAATATTTTCATTTAAATCACGATAACTGACAAAATTTTGACATTCGGTCAATTTTGACTCGACCGAAATGCTCGAAAAACGCAATTGTAAGCCAAAATTCTTACATTCTATAACAATCAATCATTTACCTTTATTCTGCAAGAAACGGAAAGTCTCCAGCACAATATTTCGATTTATGGTGAATTTTTGAAAAAAACTTTTTCCTTCCCTCCGTGCGCGCAAACTCCGCTGAAAATCCTAGCATTTCTTGAGTCACATTGTCGTATTTTTTTTCGCCGTTTTATATTATTCGTTGCATAAAGTGTTATACATCAAAAATATGCGCAATTTCATGTGGAATACAGCAAAAAATAAATCATGCTTTTAGCTTTTACCATTTTTGAAATATTTTCATATAAATAACGGTAAATAGAAAAAAATCAACCTTCGGTCAACTTTAACTCGATCGAAATGGTAAAAAAATGCAATTGTAAGCTAAAAAAAACTTACACTCTAGTAATATTCAATCAATTTCATTCATTTTGAAACAATTGGAAAGTCTAGCACAATATTTCGATATATGGTGAGTTTTTGAAAAAAAAAAATTTTTTTACGTCCGCGCTTTATGAATTCATGCATCATTTTGTGATAATATTTTCTCTGTGTTGCTTTAATCGTTTTACAATCTGTTATATACCAAAATCATCGCAATTTAGTGTACAATGCAACTAAAAAAAAGTAACTCATTAGCTTTAACCGTTTTGCTTACAACGCGATTTGTATACAATTATATACAAGTTTTTTTTTCGCTGTCATATATTCCAATATTTATATATGATAATGATATTTTTTTTCATTTCTGATGTTGCATACAAAACTTCAGGCAATGAGAAAAAAAGAAGCCAAAAATGAACTCTTATTCTTAAAAACTAAGCGTGCTGTTATTTTTTGAAAAAAACTTTTTTTCCGCTTCGGCGCTAGCTCCCGAACGCCGCCAGCATATGCAGGAGACGTTTTTGTAAATAGAGGCTCGGCGTTTAAGGGCTAGAATTGGGAGAGTTTGTTTCTCAAACACACGGAATCAAACACGTCAGAAAGATAATCATAGTTCTTGTTGAGGGCATGGGATGACGGTATACACAGCCTATGATGATAAAGGAAGGAAATTGTTATATTGAAATTGTTATATTGAATTGTCATCCAAAGGTCCTCGATGTGTCGTGGTCTCACAAGTTCAGGTGTCAGTAGCTTCACCCTCAAATGGTGTCTTACATAGATACACACTGCCCACCTCTCCCACTCATCACTACAGTAGATAGAGAACTCTGGGATTTCAATAAAGCTGGTGTGTATTTCAGGCCAAAACCACGATTCGGTTATACACATGATATCAACATTCCTATCATTTCTTAAAACTTCAATTTCATCAAAATTACCTGGGATGGACTGTGCATTTATATGTTCAAGAGCAAGTTGATCTGATGGAGTATCATGATAAGGAGGAAGTCATTATTATTCTGTATTTAGACATAATCTTGTTTTGTGCCCATACTCCCCACACCTATTGTATCTAATCCTACGATTAAACTGGCATTGAAAAAGGACACGACCGAATTCATAGCAGTTTTAACAAGGGTGACGACGTGATGGCTTCTCTGCTTCACCTGTTTGAGTGGACTCATACTTAAAACTGGTAAAATTAGTAGGTGAGTTTCCCCGTCATCCCTCATTTGAAGAGGAGCTGTGACCACCATGATGATCACCCTCAACAGAAAATTGGCTCTTTCTTTTTCTTCTTCTTCTTCTTCTTCTTCTTCTTCCATCTCGTTGTGCTGTAAAATGTCTTCGTGGAGAATCATGAAAAGTTTTGATGGTATTTTGGTGGCTCAAGTCCATATTTCTGAATCTGGGCACCTTGCTTCCTACTGTGTGTGTTTGGGAGTTTCTTTCACTGTCAGCAACACCTTACGAGTCTGCAGAGAATGGGACAATTGCTTCTTGATGCATAATAGTGTCCAAGTTGGCATGTCATTTGAAGAAAGGACATTGTTTAGAGTTGATATTCAGCAATCTGATGACCCCCAACCTCTCACTATTGACACAAACACATCTGATCAATTTCAATTGTTCCAAATCTAAACTGGAGATTTGTTTTGACCACTGATACCCCATTATTTGCACTCCAAGCTGCAAGTTGGTAACTGAAGTCGTTTATCATTTCATGAAACTCTTGGACTCTGAGGACCTGTGCGAGTTCACATATGTGAATGCTCATGTCCTCGTTCATCTGCTTCAGACTCGCATCAAGAGAACCAAGTCTATCGAAAATATCTTCTAACTGATTTTTTTCCAGTATATCTTGGAGACCGCTGTAAAGAATGCAGTACTTTGGGGCCCACTGATTTTTTTCCAAAATCCAACATTTGACGATGAGGTCGATGTTTGCTTCCTTTATGGTTCAGACTGAGCGTAGATTTTTTCAAATCAGATGTCTGAACCGCAGTAAGGTTAGTATCTCCCAAAAGTCGGGTTCCCTCAGATGAAGAACAAGTACTGTAGGCCCATGAAATGCCTCTGGTTCCTGATGATGAGCAGCTGTTTTCTGAAGGTGCTCTGCCTTCTCCTTCAGCGACGAAAGGCCGCCATTCGATTGATTGATCGTGACATGAGCAGCTTTTAGTAGTTTGATTAATTCATCAATTTCTAGGTCTCGGATGTTCAGTTCCTCTCGAAGTTCCTCGACGCCCTTCGTAGCATCTCCTGCCATTATTTCAGTGTATGAATTGTTGCTTTCAGAATTGGTTGTTCTAAAAAGGGTTCTTCAAACTACAGGAAAGATAACCCATCACTGGGTCATAAGTCCTCCAAAACAGATCGCAGGCTCACAAAAATAAATACATAAATAAAATAAAAATTATTATATACATGGCTATAAGATAAATATGAATTCATACATGGATCCACCTAGTCCTAACGAATATGCGAGTCTAATCGTAATGATCATATTTTCTATTTTCGTGAGAGAGAGAGAGAGAGAGAGAGAGAGAGAGAGGTGCAGGGTAATGCAGTGGTGATGTGGGTGGTGAACGTGAATGGAACGTGTAAGCTGTGAGCCTGCGACGTGTACTTCCAGATTTGAAACAGAACATGATTAATTACACTCAAGTTTTGGGAGTGTGCAAAAGTCTCCTTTAGTTATATAACAGTTCATGCAACCACACTCTTAACAAATGGATCGATTTGTTATTAGAAAGGGTGTCATTGCTACTCAGGCACCAAAGCCTTCTTGTTCAGGAGAGAAAGAAAAAAAGATGAACTCAATAACAGAGAAGCCCGCTATGTCTTGTACTGGTATGGACGAGGCATCATCGCCACCTGTGCCCTGTTCTGAGCCTTCTGCTAAGAAGAAATTATGGCTAAGACAATATTGTGAAGAAATCTTGAGGTATGGATCTATTAAGTATGATAAAGATAAACAAGAACCTCTGCCACAGTGTGTTATTTGCAATGAAGTTCTGTAAATGAAAGTATGAAGCCTTCAAAATTAAAGAGGCACCTTGAATCAAAACATGTTGAACTAGTTGGAAAATCAGTAGATTTTTTCAAAGAAAAAAGGAACAATTGAATTTATCAGTGAAAATCCTTAATAAATCAACCACTCACAATGCTAAATATCAACTGGCTTCTTGTCTAGTTGCTTATTGAATAGCAAAAGAGAAAGTGCCATATATTTATGGTCAAAAACTTATCCTTCCAGCTACATTAGATAAAGTAACTACAGTCTTGTTGAGAAATCAGCAGAGAAGATTAAATGTGTCCTTGCCAGTGACACAACAGTATCTCGGAGGATTAGGGATATTGCAGAAGATTTGGAATTTCAGTTGGTTTCACGCCTCCAGGCTGTTGAAGAATATGCTATCCAGCTGGATGAAAGTACTGGTATACCTAATTGTGCAACACTCCTGGTTTATGTGAGATATCCATGGGAAGATGACTTCTTGGAGGATATATTGTACTGCTTTACCTTACTTACACACACAACAGGGTCAGAGATCTTCAGAGTTCTGAATGACTGTGTAACTGGAAAATATAAATTCAGCTGGGCAAACTGGAAGGGCGTCACTACAAATGGAGTGGCAAATATGACAGGAAAAAATAGTGGTGTTGTGAGCAATATATCAGAGGCTGCAGGTAATTATGTAACTTGGAATCATCACTTCATTCATCGTGAAGCTTTGGCTGCAAAAGGAATCCCTCCCAGATTGAAAAATGTTCTAAATGAAGTTGTAAAACTCGTCAATCTTATCAAAGGAAGTTCACTGAATAGCTGTTTGTTCGAACAACTTTGCTGTGAAATGGGAGTTGATCAGTCATACTTGTTGTACCATACTGAAGTTAGGTTGCTATCCCGAGGAAGAGTTCTAACCAGGATATATGAATTAAGGATGGAGATACATATATTCCCTCTTGAAAAGAAGTCTCCAATAGCAGAGCTGTTTTTTCAGGGATGAATGGCTTACACAGCAATCATATTTAGCAGACATTTTCTCAACGCTCAATGAACTTAATCTAAAACTACAAGGAAAAGAGAATGATATATTCAAACACACCGAGGAAGTACAGGCATTTAAGAAATCACTGAAGACTGGCAAGCAAGGGTTAAAACAGACCAACCTGTTTATTACATGTTCCCCAAACTTTTACAACATATTGAGGAAAACCATTTAAATCAAGAATATATGCAGAAAAAAAAGATATAGACCTACACCTTCAATCTCTGTCAGCCAGCTTTGAGCAGTATTTTCTAATAGAAAAAACTATCCATTTAAAAGAAAAATACTCGGTAAAAGATCCGTTTGTATTTGGGAACCCAGATTCAGATGTGGAATTAAACTTAACACCTAGTAAGGAAGAAGAGTTAGTCCGGCTAACTAGTAATAACTCATTAAGAATGAAGCAAAAAACATCAACATTGTCTTCTGTTTGGCTAAGGCTTTCCAAGGACTATCCCAACTTGAGTAAAGAAAGTGTCACTCTCTTGCTGCCTTTTACAACCACGTATATGTGTGAGGTTGGTTACTCTGTCTTAACCAAGTTAAAGTCAAAGGACAGAAATCGCCTTGATGCCACCATCGATATATGTGTCGCCCTGTATGGGTCGTGGGAATGATGTCATAGTAAAAGCTGGGTCACCGCTGAAAAAGTTTAAAGAACCCTGTAATCTAGAAGACTGGTGTCTTTCCATTATATCGATTCATGTTTCTTTTGTAACCCAGACCTTCGTGATACCAATCTCTCGACAATGCTTCTGTAACTTTGCTTTCCTATGGTCTGAGTGGAGGAACTAACGAGTGGGATTGTTTAAAGACAAGAGTTTATTAAAAGATGACATTACAGTGTGAGAATTCTGTTTGGAATCTGTAGTGTTTCAAGATTTTTCGTGCGTCTTCTTTTGTAGAGCTACGTAAGTAATGAAGTCAACAATACATCACAACACTATTACTGCGCATGCGCGGGAAAAAGAAAGTTTGAAGCCAGGAGAAAAGTTCAAGTTAAAATATGACTAAGTCTACAGAGTTAAAATAATAAGCTGCGCTAAGCTCTCATTGCCTGCACTTCACTAAAGTCAGAGAGATTCGTGAATGTCAAAATGCTCTCTGGGAAGCACACCAATGCACAAGATATCAGGAGCGTTTTTGGTCCTGTTTGTTATGAATATGGCGTCTGAAGAGAGAGAATTCCAACCCCACCCCTGCAAAACTGATTTCCCTCCCATTTGTTTTCAGAGAGAGAGAGAGAGAGAGAGAGAGAGAGAGAGAGAGAGAGAGAGAGAGAGAGAGAGAGAGAGAGAGAGAGATTCTTCCAACATTCCACCCCCACCACCAAAACTTATTCTCTCCCAACTTTTTAAATGAGTACATTTCTCCATGGCTTCATTTCAACAAAGAGAGAGATAGTTACAAGGAGTTACAAGGATTAGGATGTCTCAAGGACTTTTTAGTCCATCAGAGGAGACATCATGTGCTCACTTATCTCTAGGAGCAGCTTTTACTGTTCATTCACAGTGTTCTTCTAATGATTTTGTCTAGCTTTCTTTTAAACTCTTCCACATTATTACTGTTGACAACTTCTGGTGGCAGTTTATTTTATGTGTCACATATCTTGTATGTGAAGAAGTTCCGACAATGAGATATGTTGTATTTCTTCAGTTCTAGTTTCCATCCATTATTTCTTGTCTGGTTTTCATTTAATGTGACGAGGTCACTGTCTACTTTTGTTATGCCTTTCAGTATTTTGAATGTTTCTATTAGTTGTCCTCGGGATGGTCGTGTTTCTAAGCCATACATGTTCAGGCCCTCTAGTCGTCTTTGGTAAGCTATTTGCCCGATGGATGGAATTAACTTTGTGGCTCTTGCTTGTGCCCCTTCTAATCTGTTTATGTCCTTTCTTAGTGTTGGTGACCAAACTGTACTGCATATTCAAGATGAAGTCTAACTATGGATGTGTAGAGCTGCAGCACCGTTCCCTTGTTTCTCTATTTGAACTGTCTCTTTATGTATCCCACTAGTTTCTGTGCCTCCTTCTTTTCAGCTTTTATGCGATGTTTTGTGGATTTTAAGTCGTTGGTAATAATGACTCCAAGGTCCTCTTCTTCTTCTACACTATTTATGTCATTCCCAAATAACATGTACTTGGCATGAGGGCTGTTTGTTCCTGTTTGTAATATTTTACATTTATCCAAGTTAAATGGCATTTGGCATCTTCTCGACCACTATCCTATTTTCCTTAGATCATTTCTTAAACCTTCCACTGTATCTGGGTTGCTGCATTTACACCTAGTTTGGTGCCACCTGCAAATTTGGCTATCCTGCTAGTTAAGCCTACAGCAATGTCATTAATGTAAATAAAAAACAAGAGTGAGCCAAGGACAGAACCCTGAGGAACTCCGATTGTCACATTTGCCCATTCTGATTCTTCGCCGTTTATTACGACTCTGCTTTCTATTAGTTAGCCAGTCTTCAATCCAGTCTACCATTTCTCCTAAAATTCCTAAAGCTCTAACTTTTATCATTAGTTTCTTGTGTGGAATTTTGTCAAAGGCTTTTGGAAATCCAAGTAGATTATATCTATTGCTCTACTCCTATCATAAATATCAAGCATGATATGAAAAAAACTCCAAGAGGTTTGATAGGCAGGATCTGTTTTGTCTGAAGCCGTGTTGACTGTTT